>NW_019384338.1:799178-894013 GCF_000671375.1 Centruroides sculpturatus | reverse complement strand
TACTACCATAATGATTATCTCCACAGAATGTGGGTGTGTGGTCACTCTTAGCTTCATTTCTCCCCATAGACCTTACTGGCATGGGTGTCCCTACCAGGAGCTTGTGCTCCAGCCTGCATTGCCCTATGGATCTGTAAAATTACTGGGCTCTCCCACCCAGACCAGGTGGTGACCACGGGAGAGTTATTATTATTATTATTATTATTATTATGACAATGATGACAATCAAAATTTTAGGGGAAATGCCTCCAAGAGTACTTAACATTAATAAAAAAGCAACAAACTACTACTGCTTTATCTACTGTATTCTTAGAGACAGACATCCATACACATCTAGACCAGGCAAAACTTATACACAATTCAAATTTACAAGTAGCAAGGGAAAAATCAGTATCAACTATTAAGACAGCAATTCCTTGCCCTAGACATGGAGGGCCTTATTCAGAATTCAAAAAATTATACTGCAAGATCAGACACATCATCAGCACAAACAAACTAATCAGGACTTATAAAATGCTGACTTTTAAAGAATCCAACATACGTGGTGTTCTGTTTGTAGAAATTAAAATATTCTTTACAAGCATTGTTTTACATTTGTAAGAGTTTAGATCCTGAAGATGGGGGCTTAAGACCACTGAAACCATTTGTCCTACAGTGTAAATATTTGACTTTACTACTAGTTTTGGTGTATTATGTAAGTTAACCTTACTTTAGAAATAACATTCATCATTCTTATTATCCAAATCAATGTAATCCTACTGTAATTGTAAAGTTTTTTTTATCTTAAATAAATAAAATTAATATTAAATACTAAACTAATAACTAAATACTAATACTAAATAATTTCTTTTTCAATGATAACATGAAGGATTTATTATGATTTTCAACTGTTATTTCTTAGAATTAAAAATTGTTAACTCATTAATATAATTTATTATTATTACACTATTGCATTTGGATTTAGAATTACTTTAAATCTTAATATTAAAAATTAAAAGTACACAATTTAAAATAGATTATCAGGGTTAAATTAATGACATTTTATTTATGATACAATTAATTTTTATAAGTTTTTTTAGGGAAGCTGTACATAAGAAAGGAAAAATGAGCTATACAGACTTTGTATGGTTTTTATTGTCAGAAGAAGACAAGAGACATCCTAGGAGGTATATCTAAATTTACTTATTTTATAATTACAGCAAAATACATTCATTGATATAAAACTTTTAACATAAACTAAAAGAAAAAGAATTACCATTTCAGAAGATTTCTTTATTTTTTAATCTGAAACATTTAAAATTAATAAAAATAAATTAATTAATAAATTTTAGAAAATTATCTATTACTAGATCTGTGTTAAATTCATTATTGAATATTTTTGTACGTAAATTTTTGAGAAAAGTTATAAAGAATAAGCTCTCTTAAATGATAATATAATGCAGTTATATTTCTCAGTTTGAAATTTATAATAATTGATAGAATTAAAAAACAAAATCTATTTGTTGGATGTCTGAAGAGGGGAGGGGGTTTACAGAAACTTTGACAAACTGGGACCAGAGGGGGAGGATGAGTAAAAATTTCAAGAAAAGTGCATAATTTATGGACAGCCCCTTAACAGTAATGTGTTAAATTTGAAAACTTAAAATTAAGTAGCAGCTATCAAAACTATGTAAAAACTGTCTATTCAACTCAGTATAACCTTTACCTATTAACCGTGGCATCTGAGAAATGTGTGAAGCAACAAACCCTAAGAGGAAGGTTGTAATATCAAGGATTTGAGGTGAAAAAACTTATCACTCGTGGCAATGTTTGAGATGACAAAGCAGTGGCATGCAACAAGTAAATGCAATTTTTATTTTATTGTACAGTATTTATGTATTTAATTTATCTTTGTTGTATTTTAATTTATTAGGGCATTTAATTGTTTTTACCTTAAATTATGAACATTTGCTATTATTATGTTTATTGAAATAAGTATTGTTTAGGATCTGGGAATGGATTAATTCACTTTTTATTATTTCAAATGGAAAAAATTGATTTGGACTTCTTACAACTACTTGGAATGAATTAAATTTGAAGTACAAGTCACCGTTGTATTCAAAATTAACTTTTACATAAATTATAAGTTAATTTTGTAAACTTTTGAAATGCATAGAATTATATTATTACATGTATTGTTATAATTACAACATATGTATTTTTTTATTAGCATTGAATACTGGTTCCGTTGTATGGACTTAGATGGAGATGGTTATTTGTCAATGTATGAAATGGAATATTTTTATGAAGAACAACTGCAAAGAATGGAAGTATTGGGAATTGAAACATTGCCATTCAAAGATTGCTTATGTCAGGTATGTAAAAAGAACAGTAATTAAATTTTAAAAATAATCAATAATCTTAAGGTGCCATTTCTGATTAAATTTAATAATTATAATTAAATTAATATTTATTAAATAAATTAGAATATTCTAGAAGAAAAGAATTGACCCAAAATGGTACTTGAACCCACAACTCCTGCTTACTGTGCAGATGCATTGCTGTGCAGAAGCTTCCAGTCTGATCTCTTCCAGACATTTTTAAGTATGATATAATAATCCTCAGTTACAGTGCAGTGCTGACTGGGGACACCTTCAGCACCCTTGTCTTATAAGTTTGATGAGTAGGAGTTTATAGGAGTGCTGAAGTTGTGTCCAGTCAGCACCATATGCAGCTGAGGATGGTTATATCATATTTAAAAATGTCTGGAAGCTTGGGCAGCATAACTGGCAACGCATCCACACAGTAAGCGGGAGTTGTGGATTTGAGTCTCACTTTGGGCCAATTCTTTTCTTCCAGAATATTATAAATTATTTAATAAATATTAATTTAATTATAATTATTAAATTTAATCAGAGATGGAACCTAATGCCTCCTTCTAGTGACAAATTATTTAGTAATTAATTAAATATAATCATGGAAAAGTAGCCCAATGTAATCCAGTGGTTGTTTGGCTTTACAAATTTATTGGGTTTCATGATGTTTGTTTATGTAAATTTAACTACCATAATGTTAATTAATACTCTTGATCTTTGTATATTTGAAATATTTATATTTTATATTAATAATAACTTTATTTAGTGCTTGTTCTTTTTTTATAAATTTCTAATATTTAATTTATATTTTTAATTTAGATGTTAGATATGATTAGACCTAAAGTGCCTGGATGTATTTCTTTATCAGATTTAAAATCATGCAAAATGACTCCATTATTTTTTGATACTTTCTTCAATCTTGAAAAATATTTGGACCATGAACAGAGAGATCCTTTTGCTTCTCAACGAGTAAGTGTTTTATGTTTGTTGTTGTCAAAATTGTTTTGAAAAATATGTGAAATGAGTTTAATATCAATTTCAAACATAACCAAATTATATTAACATTAAATTCATGTAAAAATTTAATTAGATGATGCAATCAAGAATTTTAAATATTTCTTACAGAAGTTGTTGCTTATCTAAAACTAAGTACAGTATTTATATTAATGTTTATATAGTATCATGATGCCAAGTTACCAAAGATATAATCATAACAATATAGTATTATATTTTAATAAGATATGCACTTTTTTTGCATTTTAGTTTCTGAAACCTGGATGCATCTCACATTTGTGTCAAAAGAAATTTGTTAGATTGACAGATTCATAAGTGTGTGTTGCGGCATATTTATCATTACTTTGACAGCAAAACAAACAAATAACTTCATTTATATGCAATGAAACTATTTGCTTGTTTTGTTGTAATTTCAGTTACTTGCATTAATGATGTGTTGAATTTAACTACAATTTGGGCTGTACAATTTAAATGTCTTCAAAAAATTACATTATGATGTAGCACAATCCTGCTCAGTTAATTTGTAGCAAAGTTCAAAAACGGAACTGGCATACTGCTAGTCCGAATCATATACTCTCAACTATTAAACTGATGGAGTGAACAGTTGTCCATGTAAATATACAAAGTATAGATATCATATGTGCTATTTATTTATTAAGTCAAACTATTCTTTACAGTTAATGAGCGGAATTTCTCTATTTTCATGAAATTGGGTGTATATGATATCATTTTAATTTGGATGCATTTTTCCAAATGACATTAATCTTGCATTGCTCCTGTAATTGTATTTAATATAATTCATGTGTGATAAAACCAAACGAAAAAAGCTGGTCAGTTTGGAAACACAAACTTATGTGAGGTCATTGATTCAGCCCAAAAATAGTCAAAATTTATATCAGGACAACAAGCAGATCAGAAAATCATATGAGTAATGTTTGGACACTGAGCCAGGATTGCCATTTACAAAAGAACCATTTATTCAAATAAAGACATGCTTATAAAATTTCTTTTTGTACCTTCTATAAAAGATTCAGTTCTTAATATTGGTCTAAAGAAAGAATCCAGAGAGGGTCCGAATGTTGTTGGTTTAGGTTGACGATAAGTCGATGGCCCGGGGCTCACTTTGTCTGGTGGAATTTGGGTCAGCTGAGCTGCTTGTCTACAGTTGGCCATTTGGGAAGCACAACACAGGAAATTTAATTTTTAATATGATTGGAACGTATCCTGAGAGACAACTGATCGACTAGAGAGGATGGATCTGGGATGAGAACTTTTTATGATTAAATCCTCAGAAATGAAACTTGGATCTTAGAGAAAGGACTAAGATCTTGGGGAAGAACCTCATGTTCTTGAGACATGAGTTTTTAAAGGGTTCTCTCCTTGATCCCACATTCTGATTGATCAATCAATGATATTCCTCATCACTTTCCAATTGGTCCATCCTTGTCTCCAGGTGAAAATTCTGGATCTTTCAGGTTGCAGGAGAGATCAATATTGATGTTTAACCTGACGCAATTTCCATATTAGTATTTATCAAACTTTGAAACTCTTTCTTGTAACTCAAGCTTTGTGTGTTTATCTTTTTGACATCAAGAATTTTATAATTGTCTTCATGAGACATTATTTAATTAAATAAAGTTAAACAATAATGTGGACCGTTTATTTTGAAAGTGGTGTAAGTCCATTTTTTCTTCTTTCGAGATATTTAAACATTTGCATTTTAGTTGATTCAAAAATATAAACAAAGTGTACTAAGTTTGACAATGTTTCTATGACTTTAGAAATATGTAAGTTGATTGCATAAAGACTTCTATGTGAATTTATCCAAACTAATATATTCTTTCTGGGCCATAAATGGACTTACACCACTTTCATAATTACTAAACTGTAAAATTCATTAAATTTCTATTATGTAAAACTCAATGTCACTTGAAACACATTGCGTTTTATTCTGATTTTGTTCATATATAATAACAAGAAATAAAATAGTATTGTTTATTCTGAACATTAAAAATATTTACTTATTGTTAAACTATTTTATGATAAATTTATCATTATTATGAGCTTACCATTAGACACTGCTTTTCATTTAGATTCATTACATGGATTTTTTTCTAGTCTATCAAATTGTACATTTGTTGGTAATATTTATAGTTTTACTCCTCTGTTGTAAGGGGCTGTCTTTAAATGATGTCCACACTGAAAGGGAGGGAGGGGTTAAGACAAGTTGGACAAGGAGGGTTGAGTATTAGTGGACATCCATTTATTTCATTAAATTTTATACAATATGCATTTTATTATATTTATTTCAAAGTTTCTTGTATGTTTCATTTCTACTTATGGTATCTATCATTCATAAAGTGATGAAGGTTTTAACAGGGATAGAGTTATGTTGGACATCCATAGAGGGAAAGGGGTTACAAAAACTTGGACAAACTGGGACAAGAGGGAAAAGTAAACATTTCAAGAAAAATGCACATGTAATTTATGGATAGCCCAAGTGCTTAGACTGTAGAAAATGGACTTATACCACTTTCAAAATCAATGGTTATGCAATGTCATTTATCGATAAATTTTCAATTGATCAAAGCTTATGGTTATTTTAAAATGTTAAGTGTGAATTGTTTATAAATAAAAAGTTCACACTAAATTGTATGTATATTATGTGTTTTCTCAATTTTTTCCAAAAATGGACTTACACCACTTTCAAAATAAACGGTCCATATATTGAAATGATTTGTCATTTATTTTATTTGAAAGGTGGGAGTTTAACTTTCCCATCAAACATTCATTAGCATTTTAGCATGTAATTTCAAATTTAGTCCTGGACCTCACACTTACAGGACTGTTTTATTTGGCTGATGGTTTGGAAAAATCTATCATATGCTCCAGATTCAAACCACAGTCTATTGGTTGTGTAGGGCTGAAATAATATTTAAACATTGTGTGTATGAATTGAAATAATGTGATAGGGCATAAATTAATGCACATTACATTAATTTCTATTCAAATTCTAAGTAATTCCATGAACAAATTTATAAATTAGTGCTGTTGCAGGTTAATAAAAAATTTTGTGCCTTTTCAATTTTACATTGTCAATACTTCTCACAATCAATGATAATTTAAAATTGAATTGAAATACAGTAACTTATGAAAAGAAGGATGAGAAGAAAAGATAATTTACTTGAATATATTAGTAGTAAAATTATTTAAATTTAAAATTAAGTATTTTAATCTTTGTTTCCTGGGTATGAGTAAATATTAAATATTCTTAAGTATTATGTGAAATGATTACACAATTATGTTAATATTAACATACAAATTAATAAATTATTAAGTATTTGTAGAATTTGTAATTGTTTAAATCTTTGTTCTACATAACATTCTACATAATTTACATCACTTAAAATAAAACCTTATATTATTGTAAATTTTTTCTTTAAATATAAGGTTTTATTTTAATTGATGTAAACTATGTAGAATGTTTTTATGAAATGTAAATTATAAACAATAAAGAAATACAGCTACTAGTATTTGTAGTTTTACTGTGACATGCATTAAAAATTAACCTTTTAACTTTTAAAATTAAACTTTTAAAAACTTTTAAAATTAAAAGTTTCTTTTCTGTTAATAGTAAGGATACATTTAGAATAATAAGCAAAATTTAAAAATACTAAACGATTTTTTTGTACATGTGAACAATGTTAGATTTTCAGCTGTTTTTTATGAATATGTTCTAATTATATAATAATATAAAATTGTACTAAAACATAATTAACATTGACACACAGAATTATTTTGATGTAATAAATCACACACACAATTATTGAAATTATATATATATATATATATATATATATATTAATTCTATTAGGAACAAGATTCAGATAGCTGTGAAATGACTGATTGGGATCGTTATGCTACAGAAGAATACGAGTTACTTGTTGCTGAGGAAGGTACAAGTGATCAAGCAGATGATCTGTAAGTAATATTTAAATAATTACATCAATTATCTAAAATTTGATATTATCTTATAAAACTATACCATAGTATTATTTACTTGTAAACTCTTATTGTTAAAAATTTTTAATTCATTATCTTTAATATATTAAGGAATAAAATACATACTTTTTTATCTTGTTAAAGACATTGTTTATAGTAAAAATAGAAAATGAACTAAGCTTAGAAGCATCATTATTAGTAAATTTATTGAAATAATGACAAGTTCTGCATGATCTTTCTTAATAATTAATTTTATTAGCTTTTGTTATTTATAAACAATGTGTGTGTACAAGCCAAACAATAGCCTTTGAAAATGAAAGCATCTGTATGTAATAAGATTTTGATCAAATTTCTGAAAGGGAAAAATATGTTTTAATTTCAGAGAGGATTTTTAAAATTTATTTCTATAACTTCTCAAAGTTTATAATATTTGCTTGAAACTTTTGTAAATATAAATTGAGTTTCATTAAATTCTTAAACAGTAATTTGAAAATAAATCACTAAATTTTAATTGCATTCCATGATCAGAATATGTTAATGTTGTTTTGCCTATAAATTGGCAATGAATCGCTTTGTCAGAGAAGAGAAAGTACTGAAATACCTTTTTCCTTCTGCTCATGTCTATGTGAAAGTGCATTTTCTACATTTGTAGATCTAAAAACAAACAAAAGAAATTATCTTGATGATGAAATTAAGAAACTTTAATGAGATTAAAAATACTTTCATTCAAGTTTTATTTTAATGAGTTTCATGTTTGTGCTATGTACTGTATATGTTTGATAATTTGTTACAATATTGATGTTAAAAGTTGTAGCAGATTAACTATTAGACTGAGTAGACATAAGATTAGGGACCTGGAAAGGAAGACCCATGAGCAAAAAGAAAACATGGTTCTGTTGAATGTGCAGAAAGTGTTTTAATTGAATATACATGAGTATTTTGGATGATATTTCAATACTTTGCTCATTGTTAACTGGCTCTCATTTACATTGAATTGAATATGCTTTGCTCTGTTGATTTACATTCTATTATTGACGTTTACATAACCTAAAAACACGTAGACAATTTTTAAAATACAAATGTAGATAAAATAAAAACAAATGAATAAAACAGCTATAGTTGATTCATATAATTTTGTAATATTATACATAAAATACATTACACATAATAAAATGATATAAAGTATTTAACATAATTTAATGTCACTTTATTCTATTCAACAAAGGGTAACAGGAAGAGGTGCCTTATAAAGCCTAGCCTAGTACTCTGTTGCAAGTTAAAATTACATTTATTTTATTCTTATTCATGTTTAAATATTCCCAAGTACCCTTATCTAAAAGGGGTACACATATGCCAAAACTTTGAGTAAACACTGCTCTAATTATTATTTAGTCAATTTAGAAAAAACAATTCAATTTTTATTTTGTCATTTTTCAATTAAAATTTATTTCTGTAACTTAAAAACAGTTTAAATAATTGCTTTTAAACTAAAAATTTCATATTTGTTTTCTATATTATAACCTTTTTGCAATAAGATCACTTGGCTACTGTGTTTCCCCGAAAATAAGACATCTGCAGAAAATAAGACCTAGCACAGGTTTTGCTGAATTGCGAAATATAAGACCTCCCCCTGAAAGTAAGACCTAGCGAAGTTCTTTTTTAGTCGTAACGGTCATCGACAGATGGTTGAAAGTGGCCGTTGGCTTTTCAGTGCCTGTTGGCTTTTTGAAAGCCAACAACCACTGATTGGTCAGCAGACAATTACGCCACATGGCATGATTTGCATAAGACTATAGCTTGGGAATCACAGATTTGCATAACGTTACGGCTGGTGATGGCTAATTGGTCGGCCGGGAATCACGCCACATGACATTTGCATAGTGCTACGGTTCAGTAAGCACTAATTGGTCATCGAGTCTGATGTTGACGCTATAAAAAGGCGACAGTTCCGACGCACCGGATATACGTCACTCTCGTCTAAGTTCGACTTGGGAATTTTTTTGTTCAATAATAAATGTGAATTCTTCTTCCTGGAAAAAATAAGACCTAGTGCATTTTTCAGAGCAAAAATTAATATAAGGCACTGTCTTATTTTCGGGGAAACACGGTATTTAACCCTTTTAAAGCCATGACGTAAAGATGACAGTTTTAATGTTATTTATAATTTAGGATGTCCTAATTATGATATTGATTATCAAGAAATGAGAATTAAAAATAATGGCATTGAGGAAAATCTTGATAGCAAAATATCAAAATTTTATAATACTTTGGTGAGAACATGTTCTTGTTCATTTTAGAATTCTTTTAGTGCACCATGCCAAAATATTCTTATATGTCCAAATTATTATATTTTCTTATTTTCAAAAACTTGCTTTCATGCAAGATATATTATTTCAATTGAAAATGCACTAAGTATGGATACAGATGATGTAAATGTAGACATTGATAATCATATTGACATTTTACTGATGATTTTGATTGTCCCAACAAAATATCATCAGATAAGGAAAAATTTAATACGGCACTGGCAATAAAATATCTGCAATATTTTTAGTTGTCTAATTATGGAATGCAAACCTTCAATAAATATGTAGAGGAATTAAAAATAATAGAAACCAATGCAAGAAATGGAATTTCTCTTTTTGAACATGAAAATAGTGGACTTAGTACAATTGAACAAGAACAAAAAATTTGGTCTAATAATGAGCCCTGTTCAAATCAATCAAATAAAGGCTTAAAATTCAAAACTAAAATTAAATCCAAAGGATGTCCAAAGAGAAAGACTAAGCAGACCATTTTTTACAAAAAAAAAAAAAATTAAAATACAGAATAAAAAATAATATAATATTTTACTTTATTGGTATACCTACCAATCTACTTTAAATTTCATTAGTGGTATTTCAATGATTTAATGATACATCATAGTTTATTGATTACTTTATTGAACAACATTGTAACTGAACTTTAATAAATAAAACTATAATTAATGTTTTGATAATAACTACACAGTTATAAATAGCCAATTGCATATACATATTGTATGTATAGCCACATCCTTAATTTTATTATAGAATTATGAAATGTGTTTTCTTTTACTCTTAAATTATATTCATAAATATTTTTTATTTAAATATCAAATTAGTTCTTCTCCCATTTGATTTGCTATATACTTTATGTTTTAATTCTATTTATATATTTTGTAAATATAAAAACTCTTATCTTTCAAATATTTTATGTCAGAATATACGAAGACTATGATCAAGACGACGAATTATCAAATATCCATAAAATAAACGGGTCAAGCATTGTTCAACGTAGTAGTTCTGCTGCAAATAATGTAAACATTGACGATGATGACGACGACGACGATTTTGCAGATTCTGATGTTACCTATTACTAAAATGTATTACGAGACAAAATTACAGTGAGGTAATTATCTATAGCATTTTTTTTTATTTTATTGATTTTACTTATAATATATTGATTTTATAAATTAATTCAGGATATGAATACAATGCCATAATGTAAGATGGGTAGAGGAATGCATAAGCCTATGAATGGAATTGAGTCATTCCATAAAGAGTAAACAGGCAGCAAATAATATTTACATACTTCTATACTTCTTAATTAGTAAAAATTTATCGTTAAAGGTACTCATTACTAATTTTTACTTTAACTTATTTTGTATAAATAATATTTTTGTTGTTGTTGTTATTTTATACAGAATATGTTAAATTAATCTATATAAATTGTCAGTAATTAAACACATGCCAAAGATACTTTGTATATATCCCAATAACAAAAGCCACATCAATTTATAGATTAATATTGTAAAATAGATGTTTATGATTGAGAAAACAGACAAAATTTCAGCTTAAATTATATGTATGTTAATAATGTATATGACTTTCTTTACACAGACAATGAAAAATTCTATTTTTACATCAGTAGTATACAGCAAATGTTGTATTTTGTACTGTTTATTCAACAGTCTTTTATATTTTTGAATTTGTGATACGAAAACTGCATACAATGTATATAGTGTACATAGTTTTTTTTTGTTTTGTTTTGTTTTGATGTAATATTCATAATTTGTTCAATGAATGACATTGAAAGAATTTATTTATATTAATCTACAAGTAGTTTGTGTAATTTATCTATTTATAGCAATTTTATTTGTTTGTACTTGATTATATTACAAATTGTATTTCACGAGAATAATTTTTTAATGTTATAATTTATTTTATATTTGTTGTCGTTTATCTACGAGAAATCTGTGTCATGTTTACATTGTATCTGAAAATTAAATTATTTTCAGTAAAATTCTTTAATCTGTTTACTGCTTGCAAGTCAACTCTTAGTACCTGTAATATATGAAAATTTCTTCAATTGTAGTAAATAAATATTTTATTAAAATGGAAATCGTAAACTGTGTGCAGAAATAGATTATGGTATTTTATTACAACTTTTGTGTTCTTTACTTTTATATTTTATGTTGAAAAATGAGGTTTGTTTAAATATAAAATAGCATTTTCTTGTTTTGTCAACTATCAAATGATTTTTTTTTCATTTTTATGTCAACAAAATGAAATGCAAATGATATTTCTAATGTACCATTTAAAGTATTGCAGATAAAATTTGTATTAATTTGTTAGGAATGCTGTTCTTTTGAGTGATGAAATAACTCAAAATTAGTGACATTTCCCTTCCATGGAGGGAGTATAATATGGATAGAGTACTTGTATATGTTGTAATAAATTATGAAAAGTTTTTGTTTTCAGAATTTGTTTATATTTTCTTGTTATTAACAAAATAAAAGTTGTGTTTCAGTTACTTCATAGATTAAAAATTGTTTAAACACAATTTGAAGATGAACCCATTTTTATTTTTAACTAGCTTACCCGTCGCGCATTGCTGCGATCTCAGAAGAAACGAAATTCAAGCAAACTCATTATGATAAAATTAAATTTACATTTTATCATTTTTATTGAAACTTAGTATTATATTATTATTCATTTTAATTGGGAAAACATTTCAAAGTGTCGTTTCAATTCTATTTATTTATTGGAGTGTTTGTGGATACACTATATTTTTTGTTTTTCTGTCTGATGCGTACACGAATAAATCAGAAGGTTTCCCGACACGTGAACAGGCCACATACAGTTGTACTGTACATGTGAGAAGCATGGATTCTTTAAATTTAGCCCACATACACACAAAGATTGTTAGAAGTGTGATATTCCTCATTTTTATATATTTTTTTAAAATTCTTTATAATTTTGATTATTTAATTGCTCCTTCCTCTTTTCCTTGGCACGTGAAATTTCTGATAGTTGGATAATAAACTGATTTATTGTAATTTGTCTTTTTAAATTAGTTTGAGTCGATATTAAAATTTGGGAAAGGGGGATCCTAGATTGGTAAAATAGGCGAATTTCCTCCTACAACTTCGGTTGTTGTTCAGAATATGGTTAAGGTTTTAACAAAGTTCGAGCGAATACATAATTAGCAAAAAATAGTTGAAATAAAGTGATTAAACAAAAATTATTACAAATATTGTAAATACAAATGCATATATAGAGATATTTTTTGAAGGGGGAGAAATGGTCTTCACAATTTGAAATCGATCTAACACAGTGCTCGAATGCTTGTGTAAACGCACGCCATCTATCGTAGGATAAATGTACTTCGTGGGAGTGAATTAAAAAACTTTCCAAAAGTTTTATGGCAATCGTACTATGCCACAAACCTTCGCCGGAGTATATTAAACAACTTCCCAAAGTTTCACGGCAATCGGATAAACGGTGTGGTAATGCATAAAGGACAGACACACACACACACATATACATTCATTTTTATATATATAGATTACAAAATTTTAAACGGGACTTTCTTAAAGCAATTTTAGGCAGGGAGGAGCATGCAAAGAAAGATACAATTAACCACAATAACTCTGCTATTGTGTTTAATTTTTATTACGGCACGAGAATGATTGATATATAAAGAAAATTTGAAATTATTATTGTTTTTCTTCTAATTATATATGTTTTTATTATAGATTTTATTATGAAATAAACTGTAAATTATAAAATAGTTCTAATGGATAATATAAGCCAAAAAATTTTTAAATAAAAATTGGATGAAAATTAATCAACTACACTGTTATTTTCTGCTCATTTTATACAAACATTTTAAAATTTCTTGATATTCCTGAAATATGTAATTTACTGGTTAACAAGAATAACTGAATGATTTCAAAAGTAAGTTTCATTTATTGACATGATCATCGCATTGTCCTCTGTTTATTCTAGTAAATCAAAAATAAGCAGCAAGTTTTTATAAAGAGCATCTGAATGAATTCAGTAAAAAAATCATCAGTATTATTGTTGCAGACCTTTCTTTATTCATGAAGTAAAATTCCCTGCCCCATGGACACTAACATGCTGAGTTTTAATCAAACTCAGCATGTATTTGGCCAGGCCCACAATGGAGTGGCTGGATGTTTGGGATGAGGCCAACATATCTAGGATGGATCACCTTCAAAAAATTTCTGGTTTTTTTTTTTTTTTTTGAACCATCCAGATTTGTTTCCAGGTCCTCCAGAGCAATCATTTTATTGCCGTACAGGCCTGGTACTACGTGAGCATAACTGGTAGTAACAATATTGTACAAACAATAAATGAATATTACAGTTACAATAAAATTACCATATGATACAATTACAAGACATATACCGTTAGAATACATATTTATAATAAAGTAACAAAATAATTAAAAAAGTAAAGATACAGTAATAAAATGTAAGATATCATTTATAACATTATTGTATTTTATTCTTATAAAGGTATAGTATACAATTAACAGATATATAGATACTTTAGATGCAAATAACTATTTGTACTTATAGTATTTTTATCAGGAATACAAATACAGATACTAGAGGTACAAATAATTCACAATACAGTGGTTACCCATAATACAAATACAATAGATACAATACAGATGCCAGAGGTACAAATAGTTAACAGGAATACAACCATATAAGCATAGATACAAATACTAGACATCCTTAAGGGCAAAATTATTCAGGTCTTCTACTTTGTTCCTAGTACTATCACCTTAGGTACCAGCTACCTCCTTCCTTATCATCAGGATGGAGGATCACATTACAATCACCTATGATAAATATGTCTCTATTGGTTGCCAAGTAGTTACCAAGAATTTGGAAAAAGTCCGAACGTAAGCTAGGCCTCATAGGGCTATAAACAAACAATTCTAGTAGTTTTTTTGTTTTTAACAATATCTAAACAAACTAAGCATCCATGACAAACTGTTGGACGAGAGAAGTAGTGCAACTCCCCCACTCTTACCCCTGGAGAAGCTACAATAGCTGTCATAGTCCCTAATTTTAGGCCTAAAAGCCCTGACCCTTCTCATGTTTTCAAAATACGTCTCTTGCAATGCTAGAATATCTAGCTGAAGGGAGGACAAAAGGGAAGCAACAAAAAGCTGACTGGAAATGGACGAAGTCCATTACAGTTAAGGGATGCTAGACGTATTTTGAAACCCATGATCTGGTTGGGAGGTTAGTATTCCTCCATACTTGGATCAGAGGACTTATCTGACCTAGCCTTTTTCTTATGTCTACTACGGTGGACCCACTTAGTGGATCTAAATTCCCTTCCAGAGTCTGATCCTCCAGCAGTCGACTCGTCACTGCTGGATTTACTACCTTTCCCCTTAATGCCAGTTTTACGCCTAACCCTAGCCCTACTTATCGACTGCTCCTTCTGTTCTATCTTAGAGTTAGCTTCCTCTAAATTAGAGATTACTTTAGTTTCTAAGCCAGTCTCCATGGGTGGAGCCAGAACTGTTTCCTCGATGATCTGAGGTGCAACTTGGGCCTGGCTGTTCGATGGAAGAGAAACAGAAACAGAGTCATCTACAGACACCTCCATCTCAAGGTTGTTGGAAGCTGAGGCTTCTTCAACCATACCCAAGGAAGAACAGGTTAGATTGCAATGGTTGCCGGAACAAACTCGACAAGGTTTGGGGCACAACTTAGCAGCATGATACCTGCTGTGACAGTTGTCACAGAGGTTGGCCTTACAGACCCTCTGCTCGTGACCGGGTTCTAGGCAGCATCAGCAAATGCGCTCAATGCCCCTATAGCCCAAGGTCAGGGGCATTCCCTCATAATAAAGAATGTTTGGAATCGGTTTCTTGACTTCAATGCATATTTTGACCATGCTGGTATCTACATGAGGGCAGCCTGGGACTTTCAACATAGATACTGACTTAACGGTGTCGAACTGGCCCAACAATAGGCAGACTGCCTTAAGGTCCATTTCAGGTGGTCCTTTTTCTCACGTGCAGACTATAAAGAATTATATATCCTCTAATATTTTTAGTCATTAACTTTTTCTCACGTGCAGACTATAGAGAATTTTATATCCTCTAATATACTCTACTATATTAATTTGTAGTCATTAACTTTTTACGTGAAAGCAAATGAAGACAGTAGTAATGTCTTTGTCGAGAGGGACAGGGAATACCCTGGAGTTGTTCACCATGAAACCCGTGGTTACTAGAGATCGGCGACTCTCAGTTGACCTAAACCCAATGAAGTACTGATCCTTGCCCATAGGCGCAAACCAGGAAACCTCTCCAGGCGCAAGGGTACGCTCAATGCCCCCAGTATTTGATTAAGTGTGGACCTCCCTGGAATGGTAACACGGGTACTAAGTACCCTACGCATCCTGCCATTTAGGACTGCAGGTTTTGCACATTTATGCTGTGCAGGTATACCAGCATTTAATTGCTCGGTATTAAAAAACTTATTAGTATGAGCAGATACTTTAGCTGCCGGAGCCCATCATGCTGCAACTCATGCAAAGCTAGGCTTCTGGGACACCGAGGGCCCAGGAGCAGATGAGGAAACAGAAGCGGTGGTTGCAGTCTTGCTAACTACACTACTAAAACTGGCCTTAGAGGCTGAAACGCCTGCTTGGCTAGCACAACCTGTCTGGTCTGACAAGATTGAGGGACAGAAGCCTTTGCAAACTTCATGCTCACCAATCTGACTCCCTTGAAAGAGGGAGATTCCTTAGCACTAATATGCTTCGGTCCCCCCTGGAAGCAGGCTGACTAGCCTTACTAATGATTATACCTAAACTATCTTTGTTTTCCTCACTAACAGAATTGGATGCCAATTTAGCCTCAACTACCATATTACTAGTACTATTAGGACCCTCGGTTGGATCTGTGTCCTCTATTGGGACACAGTCCACCCAAGCAGCAGAAGAATTACCCTCCATAAGGGTAGGAAGAAGGAAACAGTAAGGAGGTCCCTACTTATAAAGATGGGGCCAACTGTGGGGGATATTGGCCTGGATTTCCCCACAAATATGCTATAATGCACAGGTGGATTCCTCCAGTGCTAAAAGAGAAAATTCACTATTTTTGGTTTAAGACCAGGTGCTAGAGGGACCTAGTCTTCTTCTCTTAGCAGGGAAGCACAACCAAAAGGCACCTTACTGGTATAAACAACCAAAAAAGGCTAACTGTTGAAAGCCAAAAACACACTGAACACTTGCTAAAATGATCCTAAGACCAAAATATGATCTTAGCCAAAAATGGCCAAGAAGCAACACAGTGTAAAAGAACAAGTACGCACCACATCTTTCCTGTTCAGTATCCTGAGGCAGTCCTGTGCAAATAACACTGTGCAAAGGAATTAAAGAAAATCCATGTGGCTGACAATCAGGATTATCCAAAACACTTGATTGTTCCTTGTACCAAACACCACCCTTATAGGCAGCTGTCCACACTCTACAGTGTATTCTGGCTTTGGACAATCCTGCTTGTCACCCACACAGATTTTCTTCAATTCCTTTGCACAGTGCTATTTGGACAGAAGGACTACCTCAGGATACTGAACAGGAAAGATGTGGGGAGTACTCCTGTTCTTTTACTTCAAATCAATACCACAGTTTTGCTTTCTGGCTGGTTACCTCTAGAGACTGGCTTAGTCTAGTTAATGGTTAACATTCTGAGCACTGTCTCAGAATGGTAACTAGTGCCAGATATGACACCTATCAGCACTGGTATTCGGAGGTGGACAGAGGGGGAGACGATCTGGTTGAGCTACCAGGGTCCCTCCAAAACAAAACAATAGACAGGTGGTGTCCACTGATCCAACACCGTCTATGTTGGTTAGACAAAGACCCTGGTCAGGCAGACACAACACTGGAAAAACACATAATCCACAGGACAGATGACACGCACATTGCACAACACAACATGGTATCCACAGGACATGTAAACACAAACACTATACCCACTAGAGGCAGTGAGTATCCAAGATGGCGGATGTAGGTTGTCTTCTGCTAATGTATTACAGTGATGGCGAGGAAGACAACACGGTGGATATCTTGGAACCGAAGAAAAACCTCCACTAACAGCAGAAGAGAACACAGATGCCTAAGCCTAAGGTTAGGGCTAGCAAAGCTAAGCCTAGTTTAACCATAAATCTCTATGCCTTAACACAGAAAACAAGCAACTATGTCTAAATTTAGGGTTAACACTGAAAACATCGCTAAAAACACTAGAAATCACTGTCAGGAGCAGAGAGACAAACGTCTTGACTCCTCGAAAGCAGAACTCAAACTGGATTAACAGCATAATGCTTGTACTCCAGAGCAATACACTGATTACTACTTAGCCATTAGGCCATCCATATTATCTACAACATAATATCAGCAGTATTCTTATATAGATATCAGGTGGCTAAGGTATCAGCCTATCATTCTAGGAAACTTGGAATCAAATCCAAGCAAGCAACTCCCAGGAATCTTTCAAGGACAGGAACACTATTCCAGATGTGTGGGCCTTTTCCCTTACCACTCAGCTACCCTTATTGTAGACCCTACCAAACCCTTAATGGGAAAAAGGCCCATTTACAGGTGCAATTACATCTCTGAATGAGATGATTGGGACCTTATCAGGGCTATAGGCTATACCTATAGGAGCAAAAAAGTCAAAGGCACCATACCTCTACATATAACCCTTTGTGTGAGATACAGCCCCTGAAATCAGGTCGCATCACTCTGCCAAGACTATAGAGCTAGTGGAAGGAACGGCTTTCACCTCGATCTAGTTTCGCCATTCCTTCAGCAGTGATGCCAGGGAAACAGACTTGGGGTTACAAAGGTGGCAGGTGCTTCTCCTTTTTGGAGTGAACAAATAATGGTTCTTAGAAGGCAGTGCGGTTTTGATGCTATATCTACTGAAACTCCAAGGAAAAGTAACTTAAAGAAAGGATAGAAACTGTTCACATATGGACACGTTTCCAAACTAATAGAGATTTCCTTGGACAAGAACACAGATCCAAATGTGAATCGAGGTTCAACGTACATCACTGGAGAAGTTGTTGGTTATATACTATTTGGTTATTAGGTTTAGGTAACAGCTTTTTACAATAAATATTAGTTTGGGTACCCACACCATGACACGACTTTTCACAAAATAAGACTGTAATATTATCTGTACTATAAAGTGGTTCCCCTACATCAGTTTGTGTTCCAGTGGTATGTTTGGTGATCACAGATGTAGTTTTGGTGTCTACATCCATGCTGTTACCCTCTCTCTCTTCCACCTTTTCTTCTTTCCTTCTTGCCTGTCTTAAAAACCTATCATTTCCACAACCCCATTTCTTGTAGCATGTCAGAAAAGTGTGGGAAGTATGCTGGATGGTCAGCGTGATCAATTTTCCGTCCACCTACAAAATGCAGACTGCAGACTTTGCTGTACTTTGTGGGTTGTCAAGGTTTTCCATCTTTTCTGAAAAGTGTTTTAATTTTACATATATTACAATTATCAGGCGACTTTGGTCACTTTTTGAATAATGAATTACTTGAAATGATCTTTAATAGTGTCCAATGGCTAGTAATGATATCATTAAGCATTTTTTAAATTATCTTATTTATTATCAGGATTTTAGATTTTCAGAAATACGAAATGTTTTGCTATTTTTTAATGAGTTATTACGAAATGCACTACGCAAGCAATGGGTAGTAATATAAAGTGGATTACACGTATTTACCGCTAAAAACAGCACCCTAGCCATTTACAGAGATAATTACACTACAATGACTTTAAGGCCCTGTACACACTAGGCGTTTTTCAACGCGCGTTTTAAAGAACCAAGAGTTCTATGTAGCCGTACACACTCAAACGCCAAGCGCGCGTTAAACGCGCGTTTATAGATTTTTGTTAAAACGCGCGTTTTGCGGGCACTTTACGGGCGCTTTGAGATATATGTGCTGCCTTATAGCGACGATGGAGGAGCACACACAATCAATTACTTTCTCGTCCATTTCCAAACTGAGCCAGTGCTAAACGCCGAGCTAACGCGCGTTAGCTCGGCGTTAAACGCGCGTTGAAAAACGCCTAGTGTGTACAGGGCCTAAATGTCACAGTTACACATACAACTTTAAAAAAAAAATACTCAAGCAGAATACTTACTCAATTGCAGCTTGCCATTTCTTTTTCCTCCCAATGTATTGTCCATTCGGGAACGAATAAAACTTTGTACCTGGAGGCGCAGTAATATATGTAAGACTACAACCGACCACACAACAGTTATTTTTTGAAGTTTTGTGCGGCAGAAAGCTGTGGTTCATTATTACAGGAAGAAAACAAGCACCTCGTTTCAGTACGTATCCAACACAAAGACACACGTGTTTCCCCCGAAGCAATTCTCTTTGCCTGCGTACAGGTGGCGTTCAACCCAATTTCACCGGATGTTCGCCCTCTGGTGTTTAAAAACAAAACTATTCTATCTGGGTCGTTTGATTCATTCTTGTGTATAATCAGCAGTAAAGATGAAAAGCGATAGAAAAAGGAACGCTTACTGTTGGTTCCAAATTGCAATTTCAAAGCCTTACAAGAGCCTGATATAAGTTTTCGTCTATTCCCACACGAAAAACGGGAAAAACAGATGATTATTCGGAAATTGATCGGTTATATTTATGAGCTCTGAATTCTGAAAGAATGGATTAGACTGTTAATAATGGGTACGTTCGTAAAGTCAAACGAGTTAAACGCGTTAGTAACGAATCGTTCGAAAAGTCTAACGAAATAGGAATAAAGATGACTTCATTCTCGCTTAATTCGTTCGACTTTACGAACATGCCCAATGTTAACTTTACATTCCAAACATAAAGTTTTTCTTTTCTTGTTTGATGCAGAAGAATTAGTTCTACTTCGTTTGGATGACACAGTAGAGTCGCTCGAGTCTCCGTAGATATAACAAACACAGAAATAAATAACACAAAATAAATTGTAGCTATGTGTCGATTCCGCGCGACACATTCGAACATGTAAGCTGAACAATAGTGTGGGGGAAGTGAGTAATCAAGGGTTGCGTAGCGCTCAAACAAAAGACGAATCGACGAGATTTGAAAATCGCGTAAGTCAAGGTATTACTGTATTAGATCTCTATGTAATACGTCTCTGTAATCCAACAAATGGTAGACGGACTCACAGCAAATTTTCAGCGAGCCAACCTGAAATGCATTTGTCAATTTTGAGAATAAAATTATAGTTCCTAACTGAAAATTTGCTGTGAGTCCGTCTACCATTTGTTGGATTACAGAGACGTATTACATAGAGATAAAGAAAGAAAGAAAAGACTATGTTGGCTTTGAGTAGACCATCAGACACTGTTACGTACGTCATCCAGTCTTGAGAGTATATTTTAGTTAAAATTACGAATATTTGCATAATATAAAACCCAATTATGATACGCTTTACTGTGGAATTCGAATTTAAACTTAGTATTAAATAAATTTTAATTGGATTTCTATAAATAAAATATTTCCGGAAACGGAGAAAATTCCAGATATTCCTTTACTGTACTTTATAAACTCGGTAAAAGAGTTAAATCGATTCAACATTATCTAAATTAATTAATACAACACTTAATACGAAAATAAAAGAATATTTATTCCTTAAATATAGATGTTATAATTTAATTTACTTAAACATTAATTAAAATGACGTATATATTAAATTTGCGAACTTTTATGAATTTACGTGCCCAAAACAAAATATCGTATATTTATTTTATATGAAATAATCAAATATTATAGTTCTTTCTACGGTGAAATTAAAGAAAGGATCATTCGTTTCAAGTAATATCACTTTTTTAATAATAAAAAGTAAAGTGATATTAGCGAGGTTGAGGCCGAAGTTTTAAACGCGAAAACGTGTACGTCGGACGTTCAGCGCCGCTTTCCTGTAAGCCTAGATGTTTGACAGTAGTGTTTGGAATGTCGAGCATGATTCCACTGACTATCCAAACACCATTGTCAAACTTCTAGGCTTATAAGAAAGCGGCGCTGAACGTCCGACATACACGTTTTCGCGTTTAAAACTTCGGCCTCAACCTCGCTATTACTTGAAACGAACGACTTACTGTAAGACGATCTATCTATAAAAACTCTCCATGCCAAATAGGCATCCTGGTATAAATCGCTTTTACCCGAGGGAAATGCTTCCACCAGGATATGCTAGACTTACCAAGGACAGTAAAACAAGAACATAGTGGAAGACTATCTTTGAGATTTACTGTAAATCTTTCATGAATCAAAGAAACTCACTCACTTTAAAACTTCTGTACACATTTTATTTAAAATGACACATATTTATCTTAATAGGTTGTTTTCTGTGATTTTACCTAAATAAAGAAACTCAACGTTTCCAGTTTCGTACTGCATTGGTGACAAAAGCAAAGATTGAGGGGAATAATATGACTAAAAAGTATGGAAAATGGTTAAGCAATAATACTTCCTATCTGGGGAAAAAATAAATAAATCATGTAACAGACTTTCATTTATGAAATACAACTTATGACATAAAAATGATATCAAATTTATTTTATTAAATTATATAAAATAGCTTAAAAATTGTAGATAGAATTTTATTATTATTATTATTTTTTAATTGAAAGACAATTACATTATTTTGAAAATAGTCAAAGACTGTTGTACAAAATAGCACAATGTTTGACATAACTTTATGTAATAACTAACAAAAATATGCCAGAGTCCAGCATAATTATCGGAAGTTATCCATACTTCTTCACAAATGTACATCACTGAATCTACTTAATTGATGTAAAATGATGTGATAAATTTCTTTGTGGAAAACTTTTCCTTATAATGGATTATGAAATAATGAAACAGTTTTTCCCTTAGCATATCAAATTAGAACAGACACATATTCTGATTAATTTATATGGTTAAACTTATTTAACAAAAAAAAAATAATTGCNTATTGTTTAGAACTGGAAATTTTTTCTTCCTTATTAGTTAAAAAGTAATTCTTTTGTTAAAAAAAATGTATTTTATAACTGAACAGTAAGATGGGGCATATATTGATAAAAATTAAAAATGAAAATGAGTTATATTAAGAAAAAAATTAAGTCATAAATTAATATTATAATACAGGCATTCATATAAACCCAAATTTATTATAAATCTTAAAGGAATGAATGGAAATTGATGAGAAGTTTACTTCCACTTACATTGAACATGTCACATGCAGCAAGTATTGGAAATGGCCACTGCCTTCTGTCAAACACATACCAACATGTGATTACATGTTATTAACATGTCTCAATGTTACATCATCAATGTTTTGTAAATACAAATTAATAATGTTTATCAATCTGTAAAGATTAATTAATTAGAATAAAACTGCTTACCTGTTGTACATTCTGTAAGAGATGTGTCATCCACACCATAGATTCCGAAATAAAATGGACTGCAAGTTACGGCATCAAAACCTGTAACAAAAGCATAAATGAAGTATTAGAGTCGGTGTGCACCCAGAAGAGGGCCATGGAGCCCTGGCAACCTCAAAAGAAAAAGGAAAACAAATACTAAAAAATTTTGCAAAAATCTTTTCCTAATTAAAATTAATTTTTTATTTATATTGTGTCATGTCTTCTATTTCTATACTACTTAGTAAGTCACACAAGATGGGAATTTTATTGAATTTGCATTAAAAACTTTTTATCCATTTGACTTGGCTTCCCCAAGATTAAATTTGGAGTACGCCACTGATTAGAGCATTAATATAAATTATTAATACTGAAGTTGTAAATGTTTTATTTATTTACTTAAGTTAAGTAATGAAAAAAAAGAAAAACAAACCTTTGCAAGGATCTCTATTGACAAATTCTATTTCTCTCTCTAGAAAAGCAAAATTTCATTATTAAATTTTGTAATATTTTGCTATCTGAAAATCAATTTCTTAATACTAGTCAAAGAAAAATTATAAAATATTAAATTCTCAATTTTCAAATGCAATTCAATAATTTATAGATTCTTAGAATTGCTTAATCACTTCAAACTGTTTTAAAAAAAATTATTTATTTTTATTTAAGAAAACCAAAGATGTTTTTCTCTTCTATCCGTCCATCTCCAGTTTCAACTAATGACTTTTGTTCTTTTTTCAGAAGCTTTTATTCAAATATACTGTTACAACCATTCTAGAATATTTAGTTTAAAATAAAATTATAAGTGTAAAAAATTTCAAATTCAACATTTTACAAAGTGGATTGTTCTTAAATTTTTACAATGTTTTAAAATTCTACTAATATAGATATTAAATAACAAAACATTAACTTTTTACAATGTAACTGTATGAAATAAACATAAGACCTTCCTTTAATAGTGCTTTTATACTTATACCCTGTGGTATACTTATACTTACAGTGTTGACCTAATATCCCTATTCTGATTCCTTTTTTTTGTTCTTTTAGCTAGTTTTTTCTAGGTTTATTTCATTTAACACTACTTTCCAGCAGTTTTGGAGGTCTATTGTGTCATTTTTTCTTAATGATATTAATGTATTTTGCTAGTGTATTAATATGTAATTATTCTATGATTCTAAGAATAAAACCTTCCCTAAACTCTTGTACTAGTTTTGTTCATATAACCCTTAGGACAATTTTTTAAATCATTTTTTACTAAAGTTAAATGCACCTTTAACAGTGAATGAATTTTAAAGAGCATTAACATTTTTGATCTGGGGTCATTCAAATATTGGGGAGGGGACATATAAGGGTAAGAGTATAAGGAAAATTTTTGAGAATCTTTAGGACATCATTGCTATTAGAAATAATTTTTTAACCAAAATTATTATGCAGAAGTATTTTGATTAATAAAATAATTACGTATTTATTTTATTGAAGTTACACACCAGTATTATTGTGATGATAGATGATTATTTTGATCAACTATTATACAGCAAGATTTTGCTTATTTAAATCATTGTATATTTACTAAAGTGCTATACTGTTGGAAACAATCTAGTAGTATTGTACTTTTAATATGAAGGATAATGGCAAGAATTTAAGCTTTATAGATACAGATAAAGATAATAATATATGACATATTATCTTTGTAATAAATTTTGACTAATTTTGTCACTCTCTTCTATGATAAATCAGTGATTTTCATTTTTTTTTCCTATTGGCATATTTTTAAAATTAGTCTCACCTTGGCAAAAAATATAAATAAATAAATTTACTATAGATCTCTTTTACATAATTGCTTGGTTTTAATATTAGGATGGCAGGTCGAGTGTGACATCAGCATGGGGGTGTCTAAAAACTGGTGACAAGATCTGACAGGGAGGGAGTAGGTAGACAACAGGTACTTAAAATTGGAGACATCATATTTGAATGACTCCTCTGAGTAACATACCATCTTTAGGAGTGGATAGTTGAAAGTGAAATGTCAGTATCTATCAGGAAGAACTTTCAACTATCCATATCTGAAGACTGTCTGAATTTAATCGAAAACATTAGTGTTTTTAAACTTTGCTTACTGTTAAAAAGGGCATTGATTAATTCAGCTGAGTAATTACAGTGACTTTAAATAATACATTATTAATTTTTATTAATTAATCATAAACATAAATTCATAATATGAAAATGAAATATTCATTTTCATATTATTTATAAATTTTCATTTTCATTTATGTTATAATATGAAAATGAATATTTCATTTTCATATTATAACATAAATGAAAATGAATGAAATGAAACATAAATGAAAAATTCACTCACTCGTTTCAGTAGTTGCTTGACAACCTTCATCTGATTTACTAAATTGTTTCATTCTCTTGAAGCACACTCTAATGTTACCATTTTCAGGTTTGAACTAAATGCACATGAATTAAAATTTGTTTCTTTAATGGCATAAATGTTATTCTTAATAACAATATAATTAAAAATAAGTATATAAATGAATTATATTTTATTAAATATTTAATAATAATAATCAATTTAGATATATATGAATACAGAAAAAATTTTCCAGATTCATAATTAAAAGAAAATAAATAACATTTATAAAAAAAATCCAGCAATGAGTTGCATAGTTTTCCTGGCAACAACATTGAAAATTGTGGTGGCACCATCTTTTATGATATTTTATTAAAAATCTTTTATTATTATTAATTATTATAAAATTGGCAAAATGCTTAATTTTGAGGGAAGGAATGGGTTTTTTTTAAAAAATTGTAATTGCTAATAACGAGTAAAATCATCGTTAAGATCATCAATCTGACCCTACTTGAGATATGACACTTTTTTGTATTTCTCGACATTTCAAGGTCCCAAGTCCAAAAATGTAAATATTTTGGAGGATAATTTTTTCGATCAATTACCATATTTTCTCTCTGTTATATATATATATAACAGCTGGAAAAGTAATAAGTATGAAAAAATTTATTGTTTAGAACTGGAAATTTTTTCTTCCTTATTAGTTAAAAAGTAATTCTTTTGTTAAAAAAAATGTATTTTATAACTGAACAGTAAGATGGGGCATATATTGATAAAAATTAAAAATGAAAATGAGTTATATTAAGAAAAAAATTAAGTCATAAATTAATATTATAATACAGGCATTCATATAAACCCAAATTTATTATAAATCTTAAAGGAATGAATGGAAATTGATGAGAAGTTTACTTCCACTTACATTGAACATGTCACATGCAGCAAGTATTGGAAATGGCCACTGCCTTCTGTCAAACACATACCAACATGTGATTACATGTTATTAACATGTCTCAATGTTACATCATCAATGTTTTGAATCTCATTCCTAATGTTATCCATTAAGGCAATCATTTGTGGTACACTCTTTCCTTCAGATAGTCTCACAAAAAGAAGTCTGGGCTGGTTTGATTAGGTAACTGAGGTGGCCATACAGTGACAGATTTCTGTACAGGTGCACGAGGCACATGCCTGGGCCTCATAAATCAAGGGGGCCTCAAAATTCAGCTCTCAAAATAAAAATCAGTAGTAAATTTAAAAATAAATTATTTTTTATATCCATGAATTACTAAATTTTTTCGTTTTTAATACTTTTACGTTTTTTAATACTTTAATAATTATTGTACTAATAAATTTCAATTTTCATAGTTGATACCATCCGAACATCAGTAACCTTTTAAATACAGCCAGGCAGTTGTAATTTTATATTGGTTAATTTTCAATGTTATTTCTCTGTCTCACTTTTTTGGACCACCAGTATAGTGCCTACCAGAGTAAAAAATGTGCGCGTAAGATGCACACTGTAGGGTGTAGCGGTAATGAAAATATTTAGAGGAGCCTCAAAATTGAATTGCACCTGGGGCCTCTCAAGTGCTAAATCCACCACTGTGGCCATAAATGATTGAAAATAATATGGTCCTCAAAAAAGCTTTGGATTGTCACCATTGACTCTTGTGATGTGTGGCAAGTTGCTCCATCTTGTTGGAAGTAACCCTGTGTCAGTTCCATATCATCAAGTTGTTCAATAAACTCTGTAAAAATCTACACATATGAAGATTGTTTTCAGTATTTCTCTAAAGAAAAAGGGATTAAGTCATGCCTCTGCACCAGTTCCAGCACTTGATGTGTTCAACATGAGTGGAAGCATAGTTCCAGGAAATATTATTGATTTCCATTCATTTAAGATTTATAAAATATTTGGGTTTGGATCTATAGGAATCACCCTGTATTAATCCAAATTATTCTAGTAATGGACTGTCCATAAATTACATCTGCATTTTTTTTTGAAATTTTTACTCTCCCTCACTCCATTGTTTCAGTTTCTTCAAGTTTCTATAACCCCCTCTCCTCTTTGGACATCCAACAAAACCAACCCCCTCTTAAAACTTTTATCGCTTTATGCAGTATAGATACCATAAGTAAAAACCATAGAATTATATCCAAATTGCTCTTATAACTTACTAGAAAGGTTACAATCTTATAAGTGTTTTCCAAAATAGAGTAGAGCATTTTGGAGAGGTTACCCCTTTCAAATGACTGTCTTCCTTAGCTGTGCTTAAATTGTTAAAAAATTTATCTTTGCAAATTCTTCTTAAAATTTTGAATAAAATTTAGTTTACATTTGACAGTGCACCCATCAAGAAAGAGGCCACGTTCTGAGGAGCAAATAAAGAGAGGTCATTCTTTGGTTATGGGTTCAGAGATTCATAAGTAAAGAGTAAAGTTCTGGATAGAAGGATCAGTCCATCTCAATTGATCCAACTCAAGTTTGTATTGGCCAGCTATCTTTTGTTATTTGTTCTCAATTTGCCATTGCTAATTTCTTCCTTGGATGCTCCAGCCATCCCTTGATCAGTCCCTTAGCTGTAATTATTGTCTATATCTGTCTCCACCATCTGTTAATCAGCCATGTCATTCTTCAGATCGACTCTTCCTCAAGATCATCTAAACTAATTTTCAAATTATTGCTGGATAGTATCAGAATCCTGAAATAATCTTCCCACAATAATTAGACACTATCACTCGGCATGTTAGTTTGTGTGCATAGGCTTCACCACTTAGTACCTATGTACTGTACGTACAGTACAGTATTATAGTAATATTTACATGTAAGTTACAAAACCTAAATAAAGAAGTAATCAAAAACCCACAAACTTCATATCATTCAGGAATTAAATACCCTAAATTCTGTAGGTTGATCTTAATCCTAAATTCTTTAGGATTAAGATCAACCTACAGAAATTTCTCCATCGTGTAGTGTACCAACTTTTTAAAGATTAGTAGACCAATGAGAGAAGTTGATGATTAATACAATATATTGTTAATTTACTAATAATGTTTGAAAATAAAAAAAAATCAGTCATACCCTTGCTACCAGCTCAAAAGAGATATTTAAAAAAATCTTTCCTTAAAAAAGAAACAAAAAATTTTGAAATAAATATAATGAAATGCAAAAACTGTATAAAATTTAATGAAATAAAATGGATGTCCATTGAATCTTGACCCCCCTTATCTGACTTTGTCCAACCTGTCCTAACCCCCTTCCTCCCTTCCTGTGTGGATGTCATTTATGGACAGCACCCAAGTTAAATTATTCAGTTTTAAATACAATCAAATTTCTGTATCACAGATTACCTCCAGATACAAAGAATTTTCATTATATACAAAATTTGTTATATGAAAATAGTGAAAAGGAGCCATGTCAAATTGTAATGATGTTTCATTCTCTACAAAAATAGTCTATACTCATATTAACAACAAAAAGTGTTGTTTCCATTTTACATGAAAGAATCAAACAGAAGGTATATTTTTATTTAAGGTGAGTAAAAATATTATGGTTGAAAAATTGTAACTTTCATCTTTCTTTTTAATCAAAATCATTTTACTTTAAACAAATGAATCTAATTTCATTTAAATAAATCAAAAATTCCTTTTTGACTGTTTTTTTCTACAGTTTTGATCAGAAGAAAGATTCTAAGTATCAAAATATCAGAGAATAATTTCAAGTAACAGTAATGTACTAACAACAGTGCTTAAAATGCTGATTCATTTCCATAAACTTTACATTTAACAATATGAAAGTATATTTTTTATTTCATCTATTAAAAAATTGTCATACAGAAATTAAACTTAGTTAAACAGAGAAAATTTTAAATGTAGATGATGTTTCCAACATTCCACATATAAATTCATAATATATAGTTCTTAATATGGAAACCTGACTGTATATTCAGGTTTCCATATTAATTTACTATATATTAATATGTAACAGTAATATGTACTATATATTAATATTTAATATGTAATAAAAGGAATTTATGGAAAGTTCCACCCAACTCCACCAAAAGAATAATATACAATTATACAATAAGCAATGTTATATTCTGGTGAGGTATTTTATTTAAGGAGATTTTGCTTACTTGTAAGCAGAAAACTTCCACTTCTTATCATCAAAATTAAAAATTCACTATCTGATTTGTTGTCTTTGACTGATGATATTATTTGTGTGTTTATTCTAAATTATTATAATTAATTTAGAAAATATCAAATAATCATACTGTAAATTATAATTAAACAATTAAAAATAACGTTTAGAGATTACTGAAAACTCTACCGTTGCTCTCAGTAAATTTCAACAAGCACTTAGCTTTGTAATGTCACTGTGTTCAGCAAGTAGAAATAAGACAATGACATGATCATTAGTTTGAGGAGATGTTTTGTCAAAGTTCAGTATCTTTCTGTGTCAATTTTTGAAAAACGATTATGAAAAATTGTATCTACATAACTGGAAGTTCAGAGTACAGCAAAAAATTAGGTTTAATACCATATATTGTAACATATGGTATTTTTTTCTGGAACTGTAGAGAAGGTATGGTTGTACTCAGATGATAATTTAATCAAACAAATTATGTTATTACTAATAGTTATTGTTTAAATTTAAACCAAATTTTTTAATCTCATTATTATTTATTACTAATAAACTTAGCAGTCATGAAAGTTCAGATCTGGCCATTTAGCAAATCCTAAAGTTTAATTAATACTGTTATTTAATTTCCAAGAAAAGTTTTTCTTTGTTTATATTACTAAATGTTATAATATATATTATATTTATTTACGTAACTGATAAAACCTTACCCTTAATTTGTAGCCAAAACTTTTGTAGAAGTATTTTGGCTGCATTTGCCAATATTGAACTCCATTAGGATTTATATGTAGTAAAAAGTCCTGATCCATTTTGCTACGTACCGTACATTCTAAATACTGAAATTCAGCTGGTGCTGTGAATATATATAATATATTATAAACTTAAAATTTAAGAAAAAGAAATTGTAAAATAAATTATATTAGATTTACCTGAACAAATTTTTTGTTCTAATGTCTCAAGGAGATTATCATTTCTGGAATCTATGACATTTAAACTTGGTACAAATTTCTGAAGATATTCTTTATTCTCTCCAATTGCATATATTTCAGCACCTATTGAGAAGGAAAAGGAAAAAAAAAAAATCATCAAACTTTTTCTAATTAGGGATGTGTTGAAAATCTCAACAAATTATTAAATTATTATATTTGTTTAAATTTTAATAAATTAATAATATTTTATAATTGTTAAATACAAATATAATATTTATATTAAGTAATTAATATATTATAATAAACAAAATTTAAAAATATAAGGTATCACTTTTAGCATCATTTTAATAATTATATTTAGATGTAAACATTACTTCTTAAAGATGTTTTAATGTATTTTAATGTAAAATATGTAATTTTTGACTATTAGATCATTTATATTAATTATTCAGAATATTTATTAAATTAAACTCATAAATTCACATTTGGAAAATTTTTAATATCAAATTTATACAAAAATCTCATTAAAATAGCAAGCTGTAATTTTTAGTTAACTAGAATATTCTGAGAAATGATGTTTTCTCAATTCACTACAGCTTGAATTGTTCTGTTCATCCTTTTTAAAATTAAACTGTAATTAAAATGTTTGCACTATAAAATGACAAAGAGTAAAAGGTGATTAGATAAGAAATTAATTTCCTCTCAATATACTCAGAATGAGAAAGCAAGTTTTTTTAGCATATCAGCAGTTTTCTTAAATGGACAATACATATTTAATAGATAAGCATTTTTTTATCCTTTTAATCTACTCCATTATTTTAATAGTTAGTTTGGTGAGTTTTGGTACTGATAATTTTTTTTACAGAAATGTCTTTTGCATATCCTGAAATGCCACCATACTAGATTTGGTACATTCTGACTGCTAAATCTCTCCCTAGATAACATTGACTAGGGGAACACTTTAATTATAATTACAAACATAGGCATTATGGTTTAATCAATTGTTTTTGTTATTAGTTTGTGGATTTTTTTTTAAAATCTAAAATTTTTGGCTTTTTTTCAGTAACTTACATCACACAAGGAACACTTATTGATACAGGCTTTATTATGTGCATATCCACATCCAATAATAAAGCCTATATCAATAAAAAATCCACACGATGATTTAAACTTTCAGGAGCAAATATAAAATATTTTAGTGTAAAACAAGTAGAAACAAAGTCATGTACACAGAGATTTAACATCCCCATTGGGAATAATTGAAATATTAAATAAAAGTAATAATAAGGAAGAAAATTTACTTTATGTAGCTATACTGTAAAAGTTAATAAACTAAACTATGAAAAAAAAAATTTTCTTTTACTACCTCCATCATTTTAAAAATCCTGTGCACAGGTCTGAGCAGAAACAAAGTTACAGTTATTTTGTTATGAAAGAATATACTGTTTGAATCAATGATTGAAGTTACTGTTAAATATTATATGACATCGATATGTATTGTACAATACTTTGTGCCATGGTGATGTTTGTAAATATTTTTCATGTTATGTGTTTTAAAAGTTGCTGTTGACCCCTCGGAAAACCATTGGTGACTGTGAACTTGTTTTACTCTTCCCTTTTTCAGCACCAACCTTCCGTGAGTAAGTCAATTTTATCTTTTGTGTAATCTTTGTTTCTCTGTCATGTAACCAGTTGCACAAGTCTAACCAGTTTTCCTAATCTCCAAAAAGGAACATCCAGTCTAACATATACAAATTGTACATTTTACAACACTGTTTCCTTAATTAATAAAAGGATATATCAAAAATAAAGAATATAATTCTTTTGATAGTATAATAAAAACAATTATGTTGTTTTTGAAACCGTGTTTTGCAAATATATTGGACTTCGAACTAAAAATCCTATACAAAGAGAAAAATATGTATAATAGAAAATTTAAAGAAAGCGTTTCAATTTTAACAGCCAAAAATTGTATCAATAAAAATTTAAGTGTAAAAATAAATGAGAACTGGATGAAAATATTATAATACACACAATATACATTAATGTTGATGGTAATTATCTATAAAGGTTATGCTGTTGTTAATATTAATAATATCTTCCTTTGTAATATGCAAATCAGTACAAAACTGCAATGCAGTATGTAATGCAGATACAGTAAAAAACAATAATGTAAAAAATTGTCTATTTCTCTTTCGAGATACATATGGTGATTATGTCTAAGATTCCTGGATATTGTGAAATAAGTAAAAGATCATTTATAGTAAATTCTAATGAAATTACTCCACTTATTGTAAAATAAGTTGTGTGCACCTATTGGGTTAAGATCTTGTATGTACAACAGATTAAAAATTAATATGGTAAGAGATATACATTATTTTAATTCTGTTTTATTAGATATTTATGTAATAATTTTAAAAATTGTATTTTTAAAAAATTGTATCTTTTAGTTGACTGATGAGGGGCTTTATGCCCGAAACGTGCTGTTGTCATGTATCAACTAAAAAGTGATGGAAATAAAGCCAAGTGTTTATTTGTAACTCTCATTTGAGTTTGAAGTCTAAATATTTTATATAATTGTTTTTGATCACTTTGGGACTGATCTGTAATGATAAGATTTCAATGCTATCAGTCAGTTATTATTCACTTATGCTACTTAATTAAGTGAAATTCTGGTTTTATTGACTGACATTAAAAGTACATGTTTAAAAAATTAAAAACACATATTAGATTTTTTAATTCTAATTATTAGTAATTCATCTAATATTGTTTGACACCTTTAACAATATGTAGTGCATAATTGATGCATTAAATACCAGTAATTTAAACTACTGTACTGTGAACAAAGAATGTTAAAATGGTTAATGTTTAATGCTCAAAGCATTGGTTAAGACATAATGACAATTGACTGTTTATTATATGATATATATTGAAGCAAATAGTATGAGAAGATAGTTTATTATTATTTTCGGGTAAACAGGCAATGATAACTATAACCAAATTTAAAAATTAAACCCACGGTTAGGCTAAAGATGTTTCCTAAGTGTATTTTTAACTTAATGTTTTGAGACTTGCTGATAACATTAAACAATTGATAAGAAACTCTGTTATTACAATAAGCAGATTCTATATTATTTATGATTGAGATAATGAGAAAAATTCATAAAATAACAAGTAAATATTACACAATCTGACAGGTTATTAGTAGTAATAATACCTGCTCAGCAATATATTTTGAACAGGTTTTATTACTACTAATAACCTGGTCAATTAGAATGATGTTAAATTATTATACTATTGTATTCTCATATATATTACCCATGTTCATTTGTGTTAAAAGACAGGTTGAAAGAATACATGAGTTGTATGGTGGAGAGAGTTATATACTAATTTTAAATTGCAATTATGAAACTTCCACCTATGGAACAGCAGCTGCTCCATAGGTACAGGGTATATTGTAGAGTGAATTAAGTAAAGGTTTTTATTTTTATTCTAGGAATTTTCTGTGAGTTATACATTATCACAGATTATATGCACAAAAACACAGCAGTTTTCAGATTTATTTATCTAAAATGTTTATAACTTAGAAATGAATTGGATAATTTGAAACTTTTTGTTCATGTTCCAAGAAACAGAATTTTAATTTTTTGTAGGAGAAAAAAGCATTAATCAAATATGTCATTACGAAAATTTTATACACAAACCTCTATGCTTATTTATCAATTCCCTTCTGGCGTCATCAATTTTTCTCAACAGTTGTGCATTATTCTCAAGAACTAATCCATAGTTGTAATAAAATACTACCTAAATTGATAAATAAATAGAAAAAAAATTAAATTTAAGAAATATAAAATTATTTTGATATATATAAATTTCTAATTAACTTTAAATGTTTAGGAAAAGTATCTTAAACAATTTTACTTCAAATAAATCTTGAAATTAAAAAAAATAAAAATCTGCTTCTTTGTATGTCTATATACAGAAACAGTTGATTCTTATAAAGAGGCAATAAGAGCACATCTAAATAGAAAAATCACTTAATAAGGAAAGCTTTAAAAATTTGGCTTAATATGAATTACAACTGGACTTAATATCATTTACAACTGAGAGATTTTTTCATAAAAAGTAGACAATATTTCTTACAATTTAAATCTTAAAATTGTAATACCTTTGATGGCATACCAGGTAAAGAAATTAATTCTAGTTCAATATTCATTAATGTTCGATTTATGGCTTGTAAAACTAAATTTTCTTCGAGTAATCCAGCATCATTATCTATCAATGAGAATTAAAATTGTTGTTTAATTAATGTCAATTTAAAAAAATGTTTTTATTGTAATTTATTAAAATGAATTAATTCTAGATCAATTTCACATTACAGTACAGGTAACCCCCATATAACAAGGGAGTTATGTTCGAAAAAATTGCCATGTTATGTGAATCCGTGTTATACGAAACAAAGAACTAGTGCGAAAAGGGGGGTTAGGTTCCAAAAATTAAAAAACATGTTGTTAAATCCTTATTTAAATCGGATTTATTATTCATTTTTTTCATAGGTAAAATACTTATTTATTATTTAAATAAATATTTTACCAGAGGATTATTCATCATATATGATGATCTCAGCATGAGCATCATCAACTGGTAACAGTTTGTAAGTGCATTCGTTAATAGCGGTCGCTCTGCAATAGGAGTGCGCTGCTGTTTGTAGGCATTTAAGAACAATGGTGAAAGAAAGATGGTGGCGCCTGCACTATCGATAGTATCATGTGGAGAAATCTATATTTCTAAAATGAGCTTTTAGAGGCAAAAGAAGGGTCCCAATTGTAAAATTTAACCATTAAATGGATTATTTGTTGAAAAAGCATTCAAAGTAGCCATGAAAACAATTAGAATGCTCGTGCGGAGTTACGCGGAGGTATAAAAGAACGCACCCTTTATTACATTTTATGTTGTACGAGGGTTTTACCCAATTCCTGAACTGCGTTAGAGTGAACCTGTGCAATAAAAGCACCATGTTATACAGGGGATGTTCCCAATTCTCGAACCGTGTTAGAGTGAATCCATGCTATAGAAGTGCCGTGTTATAAGGGGAATACCTGTACATTAAAATCCATCAGTACATACACCAGAAAATGCTTATGACAAAAATTATTTATCTTTAAAAATTAGTTGAGCTTGATGTGTGTATTAAGGCCACCTTTGAACTGTTCAGTTTATATCAACAAATTAGAAAAATATCAGTTTATATCAACAAATTAGAAAAATATGTATCATTTTCATATCATTGATGCATCAACCATGATTAACAGATTCATTCAAACCTTAGGAATCACATGTATAATATCCTGTGTATAAATATACACACAGTATTATATTACAAATTTACAAAATAACAACATTACATTTAAAGTTTTATACTAAATTATAAATCAAAATTCAAATTATGTTAGCTATGCAGTTTGATTTTAAATAAGAGACTATATATAGCACAAATTAATTCTATAATGAACTGCAGATAATTTAAATTTTTAAAGATTATGGATTTTATATCCCAGATGTTCATAATATATATATATATATATATAAGCAATAGAAAAGTATTTAGAATGTTAAAATTATCTAATACATTGATTGTAAATCTATGAAATGCATACAATATTGACATCAGACACATTATATACACTGTAAGAAATAAAATTATATGATAAATTTATCTTAATTTTAGATGTTTATATTTAGTTCAATTTATCATCTGTTTTCAATCAACTTTTCTTAAATTATTGTAATTAAAGTATCAGAACATTCATTTCACTTACTTAAAAATAATTGTTCAAAATTTTTGACGTGAATGAATTTCTTAAAGTTGAAAATAAAAATGTGTGAATTTTGAGTGCCAATACAATTCACCGACAAAGGCAATATAGAATGTAATACCAAGACATGATTGGTGAACATGTACAATTAATACAACTTTATTTACACAGAACAAAACAAGTGTCACAGGATCTTTTGTCAGGATCCCAACTAAGATTGGATACCAGTGATTTTCCCCGCATTGGGAGTACACGAGATTACAGATACAAAAAAAGTTGTGTGCAACAGAAATAACCTGAATTTAATATTACTTTAAAACTACCTTACAATCTAAATGAGAGGAAAGTAGGAAACAGAGGTTAGAAGGATAGAGATAGAAAGACTAATAGTGAAAATATTCTGGAATTTTTTTGAGGGATACTGTTCCTAGCTTGTGAGATGGGGTCCACAAGGAAGTCTTCTTATTTTTGATTTTCTGTCTTTTGTCACATATAGTTCCGTTGCTTATCCAAACTCGTGATGACCAAAAGTCTCTTGTTTGGAAAGGAGCACTAATATAATTTATATCCTGTTGAGCCACAAAGTACTTGCTAAAGCTTAACCTCTTTTGCTCTTCCATTCTTACCTCCTCAGACCATGGGACATCTATGTGAACTATCCAAAATCGAGCTTAAGAATGACATCCCTCTACTTTCCCCTTTGGGCCTGTCATTGTTCTCTCTATTGTTACCAATGTTTCTCAAAACAGACCCCCCACATTGACAAAAGAAGGATTAAAAGAGAATAAAAAGTTCTAGAAAGGGAAGACAAAGAACAAAGGAAAGATGTTGAGAATTAAAATAATTAAAACACGTAAATTTTAATTAATTAAAAAGGCAAGCATCCACAAATGAATAGTAAAATATTTAACACTGTTACATTTACTTATAATTTCTATACATTTTTCCTTCGGTTTTCTTGTTTTGTGAATTAATAATATAGTTTTAGAGATTATAAGAGTGGCAAATCTATTACATTTTACAAATGATTATTTGATAGTTTTATCTATAAAGCACTAAGGCAAATTATCTGAAATGTATTCACCAAATATGAGTGGATTGGGAAACAACATGTACAAATTCAATGGTAGAAACCAAAAGAAGGTATAGTTTTTTTGACAGGAAATTATGGTACAAAAAGGTACGACAAGATTGACAACTAGAGGCAGTATCATTGGTACTGATTAGAACACAGCATTATCTTGGTGAGTTCATTTGCACTTGACAAATTATAGTCTTTAAAAGTTTTTTTTTATTTTATGATATCAGTGCTGAAATATTGCTACCATATCAAACATTTTACTAAATACACTTGATTCTGGTCAATACTACTTTTATGAAATAGTTATTATTTATAGTTTTATTTTCTATACATTATTTCTGTTTCCTGCAGCACCAAATACATTATAATTTTTAATGTTATCAGTTGTTAAATTTTTATATTCTTTCATTGTTTGATATTAAATATGAGAACTATTTATCTTAATTGTATTTAGCAAGCCAACACTGATTATAAAAGTAAATGCCAGTTAACAACTTTACTTTGGATTATTGTTACAAGAAATTTGAAGTAATTTTTATTTTGTCATAAATTCTGGAAAACGTTATTGAATACCAGAAATATGTTATGACAAGACCAAACTGCTAATAAACAGTTTGGTCTTATCAAGTTATCTACAGAGTTCTTTTCTATTAAAAAATACAATTAAAATTTAATGTGTTTTTGCATCATATTATAGTCATTCAGAATGATAAAGAAGTGAGAAATTAATAAATCTATATATATATATATATATATATAACAGCTGGAAAAGTAATAAGTATGAAAAAATTTATTGTTTAGAACTGGAAATTTTTTCTTCCTTATTAGTTAAAAAGTAATTCTTTTGTTAAAAAAAATGTATTTTATAACTGAACAGTAAGATGGGGCATATATTGATAAAAATTAAAAATGAAAATGAGTTATATTAAGAAAAAAATTAAGTCATAAATTAATATTATAATACAGGCATTCATATAAACCCAAATTTATTATAAATCTTAAAGGAATGAATGGAAATTGATGAGAAGTTTACTTCCACTTACATTGAACATGTCACATGCAGCAAGTATTGGAAATGGCCACTGCCTTCTGTCAAACACATACCAACATGTGATTACATGTTATTAACATGTCTCAATGTTACATCATCAATGTTTTGAATCTCATTCCTAATGTTATCCATTAAGGCAATCATTTGTGGTACACTCTTTCCTTCAGATAGTCTCACAAAAAGAAGTCTGGGCTGGTTTGATTAGGTAACTGAGGTGGCCATACAGTGACAGATTTCTGTACAGGTGCACGAGGCACATGCCTGGGCCTCATAAATCAAGGGGGCCTCAAAATTCAGCTCTCAAAATAAAAATCAGTAGTAAATTTAAAAATAAATTATTTTTTATATCCATGAATTACTAAATTTTTTCGTTTTTAATACTTTTACGTTTTTTAATACTTTAATAATTATTGTACTAATAAATTTCAATTTTCATAGTTGATACCATCCGAACATCAGTAACCTTTTAAATACAGCCAGGCAGTTGTAATTTTATATTGGTTAATTTTCAATGTTATTTCTCTGTCTCACTTTTTTGGACCACCAGTATAGTGCCTACCAGAGTAAAAAATGTGCGCGTAAGATGCACACTGTAGGGTGTAGCGGTAATGAAAATATTTAGAGGAGCCTCAAAATTGAATTGCACCTGGGGCCTCTCAAGTGCTAAATCCACCACTGTGGCCATAAATGATTGAAAATAATATGGTCCTCAAAAAAGCTTTGGATTGTCACCATTGACNACGTTGTTGAAACAAAAAAAGTTATGCATTCCATCACGTACATAAACAGTGTCGTAATTCGCCAAGTGCAAATCAGCAAATTCGTAAAATTTTTGTTTATTTTGAACAATCCGGATAATCGAAAATCCGAATAATAGAGATCCAGATAATCGAGGTTCTACTGTACTTTCTGATCAGAAAATAATAACAGCAGCATTAGAAAAATCATTTGCAATGTTTTACTGTAAATATTTCTAATTTATAATAAAATAATAACATTGTTTCCTGGAGTTTATTAACAAACTCCAGAAAAGCAATTTATTATTTTATTATATGTTTTAAAGAACTTTGAGTTATTTTCACATTAATTATTTCTAATTTAACATGTACAAACTTTATAGATAACAGTCACCTTTTTAAAATGTTTCTCCACATCAACTTCTACTTTAAATAGTTGTCTTTGCTTCACTGATATTACTGCTTTCTCAATTTGACAGAAAACACTGAATATAAATATTTCTGTCCTAAACACTATACTTCAATGCCTGGCTGTATATTTCAACCAGACAATGAAAATATGAAGTTCTTATTTATTATTTTATTTCAGTTACAGTAAAAAAATATTAATATTGTAAATCATATAAATAGATAATAAAAGTGAGGGGGAAAAAATCTATAATTGCACAGAAAATCTTTTTCCTATATATTATATAATTGTCTTATCATAGATATATGCAAACAGCAATTTTTGAATTTAACTTTTCCTAGGGTAAGTAACTTAATGAATAGTGTGGTGTTAATTTTTTTTACCTTTGTTGTATTCATCTAAAGCACAAGATGCAATAATTCTATTAGCATCAACAGTATCAGTTATTTTTCTCATGTCAATCTTTATATCATCTTCAGCATTTACAAAAACTCTGAAGGTGTTTTCACTTATTCCATTATTATTTATCAGTTTTCTGAAAAAGTATAAAATATAAAATTTCATTTTATTATAATTATAAACAATGAAAGTTTTAATTTAAATATATTAAATTTTCTCTTGTATTAGAACAACTTATAACAACTTTTGATAAAAATAGTCCTGCTTGTAAATAGTGTTTTCTGAATGTTTAAATAGACAAATTTCTTTCACATTCTGGAATGGCATGACAGTATCCAAAAAAATTTTAAGAAAATTCTTTAGAATAATTATTATATTAAAATGTGTGGCAATCATATTCTTCTTTAGATGTCTTCTCCTGTCAGGAGGTTGACGACCATTTCATGCCACCATGATCTATCTTGTGCTTCTCAGTTAAATAAATAACTACCCAAAGTTTTTTTGTTTTATTTAATAAATAAACTTACGCTATAGTATGTAGCTGTGTATCAAAATGATTGCGTTTATCAAGAACAACAACAACATTGCTTGGTGTTTCACATACTTCTGCAAAGACATAAAATAAAGTAATGTATAATTTTAAAATATATTAAAATCAATAAAAAAAATTATAATTCATATTGCTATAAAAATATATATATCTATTTTTTTGAATATCAATCAATTTATTTCTCCAGCAATGTAACAAGTACATCTCTATGCTTTTTTTGGAGTTAATGAACATAGTATTTCCTTTAAACTTTGTATTCTCAGGCCTTTCAGCCTATCCAAGGAAAACAACTATTGTGAAAAAAGTGTAACATACATATGTAATATTAGAATGTGAAATGTGCTTCTGTTGAAACACTTTTGGTAACTCCGAGAATGGACTGGAAGAACTGAAAATACTAAAGTTTATGGAAATATTGCATTTGTGATCACAAAAGACAGTATATGTAGAGGTATATGTATTTTTTGAAATAAAAGTTAAATTCTAGGGTGAAGTGGTTTAAAATAAAAAGACATGAATGCTTGACACAAAAGACAGGAGTGGCATTTATAACCCTGTATTTTAAACTTGCCATCTACAGCATAACCAGCCACTTAAAATGGTTGAAACATTCATTCATTAAATAGACTTTGCTAAATTTAAACGTTTCCTGTTTTAAAGTTATGTATTCAGTTGAATTGCTTACTTGATCAATTTTGCATTGTATGGAATGAAGAAAATTTCAAAGTATAAATGAAATTTTTTAAACAAAATAAACATACTGTACTTTATTTACATCTCATTTTCTGACAACACATGTTTTATTTTAAACTTTAATTATTGTTGTATGTATCATCTAATAGATTCTTCTCAAGTTTATTATGCAAAAAAAGTATTAAAAATTTTCAGAAGTAAATTGTATTACTATTTTATTTTATAAATCTGTATGAAATAAGAGTTAGGAGAGATAATAAAAGATACAAAACAATACATTTTTAAAAAATATATATAATTATATTAAAATTTAATAGAACTAATCACTAAACTCTAAAGATATTAATAAATATAAAAATATTAAACTTACCCTCGTTAATTTTTCCACATTTTTTTCTCTCAACTGAAAAAAATTTAATAATATTAATTGAAGTTTTTTAATTTAAACATACAGTAAAATCTCAATTATCTGACAATATTGAGACTTAGAGTTTGACAAATAAATAAACAAAAACAAAAAATATCAGGTAATGGAAGCTTTTTACAAATTATTGATAGTCATATCAGGTGTTTCCAACATAGACAAAGGTCTAGATAAGGTGATAACTTCTCGGCATTTTCAAACCTCATCTTGTAGCTCTGGGTCTTATGATAATTTCTCTGGGCTACACTGATTTTTTAAGCATTACTAAATAAAATAATCAAATTTTCAAGTTAGGTTCAATGTGTTGAAATTTGTTAAATTATTATTATTATTACCACCAATCTGGTGCACCCAGGTTCCCTAATATATTCAGGCTTACTCAGCATCACTGAATGAAGATTGTTATAGAGTTGTTCATCACATGGCAAATAGCCTCAGGTTTTACAGAGCTTCACAGATGGTCACAATAAATGTAGAACAAAATATGTATCATACAACAAGTTTAAACACTTTCTTATATATTTTTAAAACAATCAGCAATGTTTTTGTTCCAGTGCATTTCCAGCCTTCACAGAAGCAATATTGGGAATTTTATGGAAGAGTAACTTAACACTTATGTTATGTCTACTTCTTCTTGCATGTCAAAACTATTCAATACACTTTGACAGCATAATTTTCTAGCTTCATTTTGATTGATTTTGGTTTTACATTTTGTCATCTTCACCTTCCTCACTTTCACAGTAGTTCATTGCTTTTAATCAATGAAGAACTAATGAAATTAAAAATATAATAATGAGGAATAAATGTGCTGTAGTTACAACTATGCAACTTTACAGACAGTTGGCACATTCCAGTGATGTGAAGATAACAAATACTGATGGATAATAGAAATTTTACTGTATATGAATATACAATATCCATTGTTCATCAGAGTCAAATTCACAACAAGAATAGATAAGACGTTTATGAATTTTCACAAAAACGTTTATATTACAAGTAAAACGTATATACAGTTACAAAAGTTCATAAAACGACAATTAACAAAATGTCAGGTGTAACAAAGTTCAAATGTGTTTAATCCACGACAACAGGTCCGTCGAAAAGACACCTTGCGACGAACTTCTTGCGTTAGTTACCGCACAACGAGACGAAACAATCTTCTAGGCCAGCTTAGACGAAGTTAGAACAAACATGAGTTTCCTTGATGTGTCCTAGGCAAACTAGACTTCTCGCCTAAGGAAATGGAATTCCATCAATCAGCGCTTAGTAGTGCTACAAGACGTCCGCTGGTGGTACGATGTCTTCCAGCCAATCCGCGGTCGAGTTTCCAAAAGTTGTCTAATCGGTGTTCCCATGGTGATAACCATCGTTCGTTTGAAAATACAGAAAAGTGCGGGAAATCATGTCAGACGATTTTTATCCCGACAATCAGTGACACCAAGTCAATGTCTAAATTTTATTCTTCTCTTTAACAATCATCCAAAGACTGTGCATTGCCGAGCATGCAGCACTTAGGACATTGTGGAAGAGATGGAGGAATTGCAAGTAAAAGTAAGTATACACAATTCATTTTTTTACATTTAAATTTTCACTGATTCTTTGAGGAGGCATTTTTCGAGAGACTAATTATCACTTCTTAGATTCTGGTTTCTTGTAATCTGATCATATAATTATTAAACCAGAAGGGAAATGAGCATAAAAAGTATGAAAGGAAAAGCTGCAGAACAAAAAAGATGATATAGCAAAAAATCCAAGACATTGGCAATGTTAATTTCATGCAGACGTTACAACAGAAATTAATACAAAGAGATACAGGAAAATAAGATGGCAAAAATAAATAAATTCATAGACAAAACTTTTGATAGTATGTAAAATATTATTGAAATTCACTCACTGAAGAACAGTTGGCTGAAAAATATATATCATGTATATTGAATAATAGCATAAATCTAAACAAAGCATGATATGGGGTGTTGGCTATAACCCAGAAATATGTCTTGAATACCTTTATGTTGTCATTATATATAATGCATTATATACAACAAATTTTTTTAGTTATCTCTCTTAATTAAATATTTGTTAATTTTTAAAAGTTTAGCATTGCAGGAAACAATTTTCACAGAACCATCTCTCATAAATAATTGTCTTATGATATATAATTTTTGATTTTTTCTCATATAGAGATGACCTACAACTCTTTCAGGATGCTAATAGTTCCTGATAGAGTAAAATTGCATTAGTTAATGTTATATCATACAAAAAATTTATTTATTGATCAGCTGTAACTAATTAGCCATAAACGTTATGGATTTTTCAGAATTCAATTAAAAGTGACTTTGAAAATTTTTCTAAATTAAAACTAATCATTTTACTAAATTAAAACTAATAAAAAAAAGTCAAGAAATGCTTAATTTCATATTTAATACTTTTTATATTAAAAATTAATATGTATTTTTCCTGAATTAATTTCAATTATTGTTTAAATAAAAAATAATTCTTTAAATTTTCTTACCATTCACTTGAGCCAATGCTTTTGGTATTTCATTCCGAAACTTTGCCATTGATGCTTCAGTCTTTTGCTTTGTTATTTCAGTAGTGTGCATTTTCTTTTTTAAATTATAATATAAAACATAGTTATAAACTTGGCTTTTCAACTCTGATTTAAATGTTTCATCTTCCATTTCAGATCCTCTTTGACAAAAACTTAAAGGAAGCTTAGAAAGGAATGATGAAAAACCTTGTTTACTGTAGTACATTCTTAATAACTGACTTAACTTAGGAAGTCTGCTTTTATCACCAAGAAGTTTTTTTCCCATTAAGTAACCTATGAAGATAAAAATTTATTATTTGTTAAACCATTTATAAATAATTTAATAAAAAATAAATAAAAATTTCTATTTACCATCAACAGAACCTATCAGAGTAGCATAGGTAAACATTTCTGTATTGGTTTTTAGAATATAATTTTTACTGCAGTCAGTTGAAATCCAGTATCCTGCTGATGGTTGAATATTTTCAGGTAAATGAAATACTGATTCAGCAGTTTTAGCTAAAAAAGAAAATTTATTATAAATATTATATAAAATTAATATTGATTAAAATTCAGTCTTTTAAATTACTTTTTCAAGATTAACAATTTTCCTTATTTACACATCAAAATAAAAATTCAAAGTTTTTTATAACTATTTAAATAATTTGCAAATAAGTTACCTGAAAGTGAAAAAAGAAATGAACTTTGAAATACTTTATCATCAAACTCAGGATTACGATTATGCGGAGGAAAAAATTCATTTATCTTTTTCTCTTCCTCTCTTAATGCACCTAATATTCCAAACAAAACATCTGATAAAGAAATTGCACGAGTTTCATCTCCTCCAAAACTCACAACACCATCTTCTACATTTACTCTAACAGGTTCTTGCTGATCTTGTTCACTAAAAAGAAATGATTCGTAAAGATAAATTATTATGAATTTTATTTTTTTAAACAGAATTCTCATATATTAAATTGTTAATTCTAAGATCAGTTTTGTAGTGTTTATTTTTTGTGTAAATCATTCAAACTGAATAATTTAACAGCTTAAAAATCTAAATTGTGTACAACTTAAACAAGTTTAAAATTGCAATATGCGCGCATACATATGTACTGTACAGTACGTAAAAATGTATGAAATATACATTATGCTTGTTTAAACAGGAAGTCAAATAAATTAAAATCGGTGGGCTGAATGCTTACGTACTGTACTTCCGTCTTCACTAACATCTATTACGTCACACTTTTTACTGTTAGATAGGAAGAGAAACACGCGACAATAGGAGGAGAGATGTCAAAAATTATGACGTCACAAAACACGTATGCCTATTAGAATATTGTTTTATTTATGAAAAGGTGCAATAAAGTCAATTACGAATAAATCACACGTTCGATAAAATTGTAACTTTCTATACTGAATTTTATGTACAATTGTTTATAAGATGTTTGAAGGTGATGTGATAGAAAACCTTGTTTCCTATACTTTTTTCATTGGCGGATCTACATAGGGACTAATAAGGCCTTAGCCCTGGGCCCCCAAAATTAAATTATCATAAATTTTTTAATACTTTTTCATTAACAATGAGCACTTAATAATATAATAACTATTTTTTATTATACGATAACTACGATAATAATAATATTATAATAACGATAATTTATAGTATTATTTGTATTAACAAAAAATGGGGCCCCCATTGGGTCAAAAAACGTAGATTTCCCCTACGTAAAATAGTTGTATATTTTTGTTTATAGTCCTGTACAAATGACGAAAAATGAGTAAACTCTATTATTATTAGCTACGGTAATTATAGATTTAGCGTCGAAATTGATATTAATGTTTCGTTCCCAACTGATATCATCAACTCTACTAAAGTTAGTTTCAGGCAACTAGAACTTAAAAAAAACACACACACACACACAACACGCGTAAATTTGAATTAATGACGAACGAAATACAGCAGTATCTCGGTGCTCGAACAATTCGGTATTCGAACACAAATTCTAAGGGTTCACGAACACACAAATCGCTCGGTACTCGACTGAACAAACGCGACCCGCTAGAAGAAATTTTCGATTAATAACAATTTTTATTTTGTCACCCCATAAACAATTTTTATGATAAAAATTAAAAGAGATAATGTTGCTGATATTTCTGATCAAGATCAACAAAAAAGCCGAGATGACAACGAAACTTTGTAAAAAGAAAGCGCCCTCGTTTAACTAAAATTAATATTAACGCGTAATACAATACAGTAGAACCTCGATTATCCGGATCACTATTATCTGGATTGTTCAAAATAAACAAAAATTTTACGAATTTGCTGATTTGCACTTGGCGAATTACGACACTGTTTATGTACGTGATGGAATGCATAACTTTTTTTGTTTCAACAACGTCTCACCCAGCACAGTGGTCGTAAACTCTTAAATATATTTTACGTAGTAATAAAAATATAACTTGACATACGTATTTATAAATAATTTATATTCAAATTACATCATTTCTATGACCAAGGGCGGCGTAAGGCATGGACGACGTGGGCCACCGCCTATGCCTCGCGGTCCGAAGGGCCTCGCGCCTCGAAGGTTTATGCATTACTTAAAAGCCGCGAACGCGACGAAAAAATTTTACTCGTCATAAAACGATAAATAGTTTGTCAAATTTTTATTCATAAAAATGCAGTTTCAACTGCTTTTTATTTTATAAAATCCGTCTTCTTGCGCCACCAGAGGGCCTTTTAAACAATAGGTAGTCTGTTAGCGCTGGTCAGTAGTAGTCCAAATTCAATACGAACATTTGTTTCTTGAAAATTTGATCACGATTTAAATACGGTATTTATTTTTAATATTACCGATATGTCATCGAAAAGAAAACGTGTTGTATTATCATTAAAAGACAAATTAAAGTATTTGTTTCGATTATCCGAATTTTTCCTTATCCGGACAACCTTCCGGATAAGGAAGGTTGTCCGGATTTGTTAACTTTCGAAACCTAACCCTAACTTTTGTTAACTTTCGAAACCTAACCCTAACTTTTGTAATAGTTCTTTGTTTCGTATAGCACGTATTCGCATAACACGGAATCCGTGTATATGAATGTAAATTTTCGGAATGTAATTACGTGTTATATGAGGGATACCCGTAATATCACTTGAAATCATTCAAACAAGTTATAAAGCATTTATTTAGCTCCGAAAATGGCCAAATCTGCAAAACATGCACTCATAAACGCATATAAATTTTTAAAAAATGGTTATATATATTACGGACAACCTTAATTTGATCCACTTGGACCTAAATCGTGTTTGTATCGAAGTTTTAACATCATAGCATTTAAGGAAAAACATGCACTTGTATACAAACCTGGCCCTAATCTTAAATGAAAATATGAAACTTTATTTTTATTATTATTATTAATTTTTTTTTTGCAGAAAATCTAAAAAGTGAAATATTTAAAATGTTTAAACTTAAACGTAATCAAATTAGTTACCATCAAAATTAATTTTGAAGATAAACATTTGAATAAAGATTAAACTTACTTTGGGATAGGTATTTCATCAGTTGTATTAGTTTGTTTATCAGGTTTTCTTTCTGGTCTGGGTTTTATTTCGGTTTCATATACTGTGTGAGACAATGAAAAGAATAAATTGCATATTTCGTCATCCGTGAAATCATCTTCCTCAAGCTTTGCTATATCATCATCCTTCACAAATACATCCAGAATATCTTTTCGTTCTTCAGCATAAGTTTCTCTTTTTCCATAATATGTATCTCCAGTCTTTTGTAGAGGATATTTCAATCCTTCACAACTAAATCTAAAAAAAAAATCAAATCAAATTAATATATATTGTTATCAATAAAGAAAAGGCTTAATGAATACTTACTCATTTAGGAGTGTCTTTATGTTAGTTTCAATATTTCGCTCGGGATGCTTTTCTTCAAATTTTTCTACTAAATATATAAAATTACCCAGAGTTAATCCTGACGATGGCTTTCTAGGCATAGCATCATCAAAGCATTTTGGCTTAATTTTTTCAATGAATTCTGTTGGATCCATTAAAGCTGTGGCATGATGAAAAACAAACGCTGCAAATATATTAATATTTGAAAATAAAAGTTTTAAAGTGAATAAATATAGAAAGAAATAAGAAAACTTTTTACTTACCTAATGCAAATATTCGGATCATTTTCTTTTTATCTATTAAAAAATATCATTATGAATTTAAGTTTCTTGAACGGATTCAAATTCTTTTGGAATGAAAAATTTATCCTTAACATCAATCTTACACATTACTTTTATGAGCAACTTTAATCTTTATTTACAATGCGAGTCAGAAAATTAGCTAGCAAATTTGGTCGCGTGTTGTGTTGACCCTATTTGATTTACAGGGAAGTTATGAGTGGAATTCGAAGTAGTCACGAACTCTATGTTATGTTAACAGTGCCTACGTCAGCATCCAAGTTATCACTGAGCGTACAGCATCAAGATACAGTTGACACGAGATTGCCGAAATGTAATTTCAATACCACTTCCAACACTTGGCTTTCAAATGCCACTATTCTGTTTTCTATTTCCTGTAAACCAAATAGTGTTAGCACGCCATCAGGTCAAACGTATAGCCACCTTTCTGACTCTCCTATACTGTATATCAAGATTATTTTAATATAGAGATATTAAACAATTAATTTCTATAATGTTTACTATAAATGCATTTTATACTTTCAATATCTCTTCAATCTGATAAATATTTCTAAATCAATTTATTGATTATACATTGTAATAATAAATTTACTGGAGAACAAATACTCCTTTTCAACTTATTAATGTAATTGTTAGCAGGCACCATATTTCAAGGAGTCGACTGCAAAATATAAATGCCGAGGGCTTTCATGAATTTCGCGTCATTTTATCAATAGGATCAAGCATTAATCAAGTGTTAGGCCGCTCTAACTCGCAAGCGTGAAATTCTTTGCAAATACATAGAACACACCGATAAAGCCGGATGTGGTTTGAATGACTCATTAAAAGTATTGAATTCTGGATTACATACACATAGAAGATTGCGAAGTCTGAGCAGTTGTCTTTTAAATAATAAAATCTATGCAGGCGGCCTTAATTAATATATATGTGTTTTATTCGTATTTTTGTTTATCCGTATAATATTGATTCCTTACTAAAAGTATTAACTGAATGGCTAAACAATCATCTCTGTGATTTACTAAAATACTGTATAATTTAGTAACAAATACAATTTTTAACGAAAAACTTCTATTGTACATTCGAAAGCTACAAATTACACCCTCTTCATTGTATAACAAATAAATTAAAGCCATATAAAAGTAATTGCATAATTAAAATTTTAACATTTAAGTTTAAGAATTTTATTTTACATATTTTCTTAGTTTAGCAGCAAACTCTTCAATTAATTCACAGTAATTGAAAGAACTCAGGCATTTATTTTCTATACTATAAACAGCTAAATTATTCTTCGTTACTTCTCTCATAACACTTCATGAAATAGTTTTAATCAGTTTTAACTTAATAATTTCAAATGCCAGCAGAAAGATTTTTTTCTTAAGTAAAGAAATATAGTCTGTGTAATGTAATTTCAATATTTGTATCAAGTTGTTCGCATTTATACAATAATATAAAAAGAAAAGAAAATTAAAACATCGTTAATCTTAAATCAACCCTTATCCTTTTTAAGAATAATAAAAGCACTAACTTCTACCGAAGAATAGTATAATCAAATTGGTATCTTACTTAAACATACACGTAGCCTGTACTATATATTGTACTGTACAGCAAGATTAAATATTCATTTGAAAATTTTGAAACTAAACTCAATAGGAAGATCTTGCATTAATTAATATGTCTCTTGAATAATGGGAAAATCTGAAGTTTGTATAGAGTTTTGCTTCATAATTCACATCTATTTTCAGGTCATTCGAGAGAAATAAAATTGGAATATTTTTTACACTAAAAATGGGGCCTCTTTCCGGATGAGGCCCCCCACCATGGCTGATTCAGACGTTGTATTAATCCGTACTGCTGATAATGTGTGTATAAGTTTCCTATACGTTTACCACTTCTCCAGGTTTGATCCAGAATCTACAGATTTCCACACCCAATCTCTGAACTCAGTGGTTCTTAAAAATCTGTGAAACCCGAAATCAAATTTTCGAGCTTGCCTCTTCGCTACAGCTGTCTTAAAGTACTCAGAGCTTTAATTCATTTCTGCATTAAAACAAAAGGAGAATAGAAAACTTCAGCATATTTTAAACTGTGGAATAATAAATTAACATAGATGAAGAGAACTTTTGCCCTGTGTGCCCAGGCCGCCTAATACATTTGCACATCTATATTCCTATATTTGGCCCCATGTGAGTGTTCATTGATCGAGATAAAACTGCTAGTAACGTGACGAAAAGAATTCGGCTATGGTTACGTGATAAAGTCTCTTCCGGTTTAGTTTCAGAGATGATCATCCCAGTTTCCTTTATTAAAAGAAATATGTTCAGATTGAGGAACGAAACGAACATTTGAATTATAAAATATCTAACAGGTATTATACAATTAATTTTGAATTTCTTAATTATTTTTACACAGAATCTTTCGCGATTTACAGAATTTTTTTTCCAATACGAAAATTTCATTTTTAATATAATGTTACGATTCCATTTTTCTTTCTGTAATAAAATTTTACAAGTCGGATTTTCTTAAACGAAAACAGAACTAAATTTTATCTATTTGCATATATTTGTTTACCGTTACACCTGCAAGACGATAACCATATCGGTGCTTTTATATTTAGTTTCATTATATAAATTTTAATCTTTATATTACGTAAATACAAGTCTATAGCGTATTATATACATTGCTGCTTAAGAATAAAAATAAAATGGAAGATATTCGTTTACGAGTAACTGCTCGTCTTTTCTAGTTTAAAATTAAAGAAAACGAGTAACTAAAAAAACTACTGCATCTACATTTTGTTTTTACTAGACATTCAAACTGCAATTACCTCAAATTCTCGAATAGTTTCGCTGTTTATTTTAAATTCTTTAAGGAAAATATTACTTAAATTCTTATTTTCAGTATAATATCCTAAATTATCCAATGGCAGTGAAGATTTTATAATCTTTAACAAGTTATTTTATCTGGGATAATACAGATAATTTTCTGATACAGACCCACTTTCACAAATAATGATGAAATCGCTATATTACAAGTATTACCATACTTTTAAGCAATATGCCCGTCTGGATATTTAAATTTTATTTTCCATTAAAAATTTGCATATGTTTAGCAGATTATTTAAAATAAATGCGCTATATATCTGACATGATTCTTACAGAAATGTTACCGTTAAGATATTTACGAAATTCGTGTAATTTACGTCATTCGTGAAAATTTCAAAGTTCTATGGAATGTTAGCCTTATGTATTATCCATTCATAAATTATGAAAAAATTAATATAATTATCATTTTTTTACATTAAAAAACTAATAAATATATCAATCAAATGCATTATAAACCACTTCCTTTTAATTATTATTCGTTAGGAAAATAATAAAACATAATTTTACGAATACAAAATTCTCTATCAAAAGCGACTATATGAAATAAAATCAGGGGAAGCCATTTTGTTTGATTATATAGAAAAGTAATACATTAAAAGTTACTTACACAGAACAGTCTTCGAGAATATTTCGTATATATTCTCTCAATTGGATCCAATTCTTCACGATTGAAGAGAGAAAAGAAATTTTTTCGAAGGTCCAAAGCGCACCTTACTTCTATCACGTGTTATCACCACCCAATTCTAACATTAAATTTAAAATTTATCTTATCAGTCTGTTGTTAGGGCGGTACCACCTGACCGTTACCTTTGATAATATGCAGTAATGTATGTTTTCATCTCCCACATAGAATAATTTGCACCTTATATCACTGTTTTTCAAATCTGAAATCATATCATAGAAGCTATAAATGTATGAGTTGTCCCAGATAATATATATATATATATATATAAGGTGTTGATAGAATTGCATATATCATTAATAGAATTGCACATAAAATACACAAGAATCACTGTCATATTAATTTAAAATAAATTTTTCCCCCCACACAAAAAGTTTTCTGAAGACAAATTGTGTAATGTTTTTGATTCATAATTTGGAATGGGAAATAAATACTTATGCAAAAAACACTCCAATATTCCTAATGCAAATATTCTTTAAAAATAAGCTAATATAAAATTTTTATTTAATTTTTTTTTCTAATATTGCACTAATATTGACCAAAAATTATTTAGCAATTTATCTATGCCTTTAAGTGCAACTCTATCAAAGTCCGAAGTTTACCTCTTCATTATTTTTCAAGATAATACTTACTTAAACTTTACAAGTCATTACATAAATACAGAATAAAATTATGGCACTTACATTTTGAATAAACTTACTAATAAATACATACAGAATATGAAAATTGAATTACCATAGTAGAACACGTATGGATATTTTTACGTACACGTTAATTACGAAACCAAACAATTTCATAAAAATTAAATACAGAAACAATTTCTTATCAGAATTTACAATTGATTACAAAATAATTCAATGCAGTCTGAATCAATTATTAGGTAGAACGGGAAATGAAATAATTTTTCAGATAAAAATTAGTCTGACTAAAAAAGTAAATCTAATCAGGGTGGCAAATAGTTTTGATAAGTTTATATGTTACTTAAATAAGTTCAGAAGGAAAACATGTATAGTCAATTAGAATTTCATTTAATAAATATTATACATTTTCACAAAAAAATGCTATTTCAACTAATACTGTTTTGTAGAATTTTTATAAACAGTATATTTTACAAACACTCATTTATTACATATTTTTTTCTAATATATATTAGCATGTAAAATAATTTCATTTGAATAACAATAACTACTGGGATGAAATTACACAGGGAAATATCTTAATTTACAGGGGAAGCTCAAATTTCACGTCAACTGCTGCAGACCGGGCTAGACCCACTATTGTAGATAACTTGACTACCTAAAAGAAAAAAAAATAACCATTTAGGTAGTGTTTCTAAATGCATATATAGTATAACTGGAAAAAGATAATCAAAATTAATAATAAACACCTTGATAGTCCATCACACCAATAATATTTAATAATGTAACACTTTCAACCATATTAAAATGGCCCTCTTCAGATTGGAATTTGAAAATATACAAAACTGGAATACAGCATATGATTTACTGTAAATACCAGGTGTCCAAAATTAATACAAAATGCTAATATAAAATCAACTTTGATATACTTATATATAAAATTAAACAATTGAGCAGATTGTTGTATAGTGGAACAAAGGTAGGGCTATGTTCAATATACTTGAAATTGTTTCAACAAGTGCTCTGATCTTTATAATGATTTGTAGATCTCAAGTCTAATGACGTTATCCCATGTTGGATTTAGGGAGCTTAGCCTCATTGAGATTTACTTCATCATCATTGTCCAACTCACTAGCAGGACTCCTTTATGAACAAGTCATTAGAGATCTAGATGAGGAAGTCTTACCACCATACACCATGAATATACTCTTGTACACAAGATACTGCAGTGACTCTGCATCAAGTAAAAAGTCATCGACTGATTATATATACAAGATTTTATAGTTGCTGATTTTTGGGGTCAATTTTTCCATCCCCAAATGGCTAAGTAACTCTGAATATCTCATTCAAAAGATAATTGTTTTCTTAGGTAGTGTGGTGTGCAAAATTTCAGGTTTTTCTATATAGGCATTGGTGAAATATAATCAATTGAAAAGTGCAAAATTCACCAAAAATACTTTATTTCTTCTTCATCTGGCATTGCAGACACTCCAAGAGGGTTTAATGGGTCTAGAAAGCTCAAATTTTAAACTTACACATCTCATTATCAGTGTGGTGCTGTCAAAACTTCTGGGTCAATAAGCCAAAATTCACAGGAGTTTCCCTTAGAGCTATATTAATTTTATCATTTAATTTCATGCTTATAAGGATAAAATTACATTAAAACAAATGATTTTCATTCACAATGTTATCCAGAATAACAAAAGTTTAAATTTATGTGAATTGAAACTTTTTATAATGATTTTATTAACAGCATATTGAAAGCATTTGGTCAGTGACTTGCTGAATGCCAACCAAACTAAGACATTGTCTTAGGTCTTGATGTAATAACACAATCATTAACCAAAAAAAATAACTGATATCCAAATGAATTATTTAGATAAACTCATAAGAAAAAAAAAAGTTTAATTGTCTTTACCAAAGAAAATCTTGGTATTTCAAAGTTGCACCTGAAAGATTTTTACCTATTTACTTGTTTTCTACATTTTGCTTCAAAATGCAAAGCTTACCTTTATCAGGAATGGGGAGTCAGAGTCAAGGAGTTGAATGATTTTATAGGAGTCGGAGTCGATTTTAAAAAATACAGCTCGGGAGTCAGGATTCATGTATTTTTCTGCCGACTCTCCATCTTTGATCTTTAGTAAAGAAAAACTTCTAAGAAAAAATTTGACTGTTATCTAAATTGTCATAATTTTTATTTGGTGCAATTTTTATATCTTAGATGTTTGGATAACAATTGTTTTTTGGTTAATGATTGTGTTATTACATTAAGATCTAAGACTACAACTTACAGTTGGCATTCAGCAACAGTCACTGACCAAATGCCTTCAATGTGCCATTAGTAAAATCATTATAAAAAGTTTCAATTTACATAAATTTAAACTTTTGTTATTCTGGATAACGTTGTGAATGAAAATCATTTGTTTCAGTGTAATTTTATTCTTATATTATTTTATCCTTAAACTGTCATAATGTTTTACTTAGTGCAATTTTCTCAGATGTTTTTATTTGAATGTTATAACACTAAAGACCTGACTTCAACAACAATCACCCTCCCTCAGTTAAAGGAACACAAAGTGAGCATAAAGAAAGGGAACTTGACATTGTCTATCACAATTGCACTAGCAGCCTATATTATAGACAATGTTGTCAAAGTAAACCTCAGTGAGGCAAAGTTTCCTAAAAACAGATCTATAAATCATTCTTAAATAGCAGAGAAATCAATCACAAAGATATTGAAACAATCTCAAGCATGTGGAAATCATGCTACAAAATACCCAACTTTTTGTCTGCTATATGATGATCTGCTCGTTATATACTTTGTGAATATACTTCTATATATTTATTTATATAAGCTGGTTTTTTATTTGAATTTTGTATTAATTTTGGATGCCTGGTATTTACAGTAAATCATGCTGTATTCCAATTTTGTATATTCTTGAATTCCATTAGCTTGAAGATGGTTACTTAATATGGTTGAAAGTGTTACATTATTAATTATTATTGGTATGCTGGATTATCAAGGTATTAATTTTGAATATTTCTAAATTTGATTAATAAAAAATGTAACTATAAAGTTATAAATATTTTTAAAATTAATTTTAAATCTTTTTACAATATCACAAATTTACAGAACTACTTTCCTGGTTGTTAGAAAATATAATATAGGAAAAGTATGGCAAGAAGAAGTCAAATCTTGAAACCCCCTTTTTTGTGTTTCTCAATATTTTGACACTCCAGGAGCCCAAAAATGTAAAACACCCTTTTATAAAAGTGTGTGTAAGTGCGTGTGTCAGCATCTATTTTGCATTATATCACAGGACTGGATAAACCAAAGTTTTGAAGCTTAGCAAGATTATTTCTATACATGGGCATTGATGTTATTAAATGTTGATGGTTAAAAGGTCAAAGGGAAAAGAAGGTCATGTGTCATACCTCAAGTGGGGTTGATTTAATAGCGAAGTTGAGGCTGAAGTTTTAAACGCGAAAACGTGTACATTGGACGTTCAGGGCCGCTTTCCTGTAAGCCTAGAAGTTTCACAATGGCATTTGGAATGTCAAGCATGATTCCACTGACTATCCAAACACTGTTGTCAAACTTAGAAGTTTGACAACGGTGTTTGGATAGTCAGGCTTACAGGAAAGCAGTGCTGAACGTCTGATGTACACATTTTTGTGTTTAAAACTTCGGCCTCAACCTCACTAATGAAAATTTTATTCATTACTGACATTTGCAAATTGTTTTTAAAAAACTCATCTTTACCCTCAAAATTAAGTCTTTTGTCTTTTTATAAATAGTAATATAAAAATTATTTTTTAAGAAAATTGCATAACAAATGTCATCATACACAATTTTAACTTTTTGCTTATGTGTCTTAGTGTTTTTTAAACTTAAATATTCTTTTAAGTATAGAAATTTCTCACAATTCAACAAAATTACTCCATTTAATCTTTTGTTAGTATACGAAGGTTGTCCCAGAAGTACCCGACCTGACATAGATGGCGGTACTTGTTTGAAAAAACTACTGTGTTCGAAAGTATCAACCTTATAAAGCTTAAGTTTGAAGTTTGAAGATGTTACGTTGTATAGTATTTTTTGGCAGCCATAAATAGTGAACAATCTCAGTGAATTTGTAAAAATGGAAAAAATTTGTCATCGTTATGTGATACAATACTTTCATTTGAAAGGTTTCAGTCCAACCAATATTAAAGCTGAGCTAGATTCTACTCTGGGGGAGTCTGCTCCCTCGTTTACAACAATAAAATATTGGGTGGCAGAGTTTAAACGAGGCCGTACGAGCTGCCAAGACGAACATCGTAGTGGTCGACCAAGTGAGGTGACCATGCCAGAAATGGTGGAAAAAATCCACAAAATGGTATTGGATGACAGTCAACTCAAAGTGCGAGAGCTAGCAGACATGGTAGGCATTTCAAAAAGTGCTGTACATCGCATTTTAACTGAAAATTTGGACATGAGAAAGCTGTGCGCAAGATGGGTGCCGCGTTTGCTCACAATGGGACAAAAACAGCGTCGTGAGGATGTTTCAATCGAGTCTTTGGCAATGTTTCGCAGCAACAAAGCCGAGTTTTTGCGTCGATTCATAACCATGGATGAAACATGGGTCCATCACTTCACACCTGAGACGAAAGAACAGTCGAAACAATGGACTGAAAGGGGAGAATCAGCTCCAAAGAAGGCGAAAACAGTTCCATCTGCTGGCAAGGTCATGGCGTCAGTTTTTTGGGATTCACCCAGGAAAAACAATCAACAGCAATATTATGCGAACTTATTGCAGCGCTTGAGTGATGAAATCAAGAAAAAACGGCCACATTTGGCAAAAAAGAAAGTGTTGTTTCATCAAGACAACGCACCAGTTCACACATCCATTATTGTGATGGCCAAAATCAATGAGTTAAGGTTCAAATTGCTTCCTCACACACCTTATTCGCCAGATTTAGTCCCCTCGGATTATTTTCTCTTTCCAAACTTAAAAAATTGGCTTGGTGATAAAAGATTTGCCAACAATGAAGAGGTGGAGTCTGCGGTTGATGGCTATTTTGAGAAGCCTGACAATTCTCACTATAAACAGGGTATCAAAGCTATTGTACATTGCTGGAAAAAGTGTATCGAGCTAAAAGGAGACTATGTTGAAAAATAAAGATATGTTTTACCAAATTTTTTGTGTCTTCTTTGTTAGGTCGGGTACTTCTGGAACTACCCTCGTATTATAATATAAAATTTAAATAACTGAAAATTATCAACTTTCTTCTCAATTCCTTAAACTCCTATCTGAGGCCCAAGAAAGTCAAGCAAATGCCTTTACCAGTTTTTATATATTTATTATATAATACAGTATTCATTTTATGTATTTATATCTTCAATTTAATTTGAATACAGTAGAACCCCTATAGTCCACCCTCAGCTAGTCTGTCGCTCTGGTTAATCCGACCGTGGTCCCGAGAAACTTTCCCGACTCATCGGTGACTCACCGCCCATCGCATTCTGTGTGCATTCTTCTGTGTTCATTACAGTATATGTTTTACATTGTGTGTACATGTACAGTTTTGTGTGTGTTTTCAACATGTCAGGAGTGAAACTCTTTCATTGTTATTCACATTGTATTTCATTGTTATGACATGTTACTCTTTCATTAAATGAAAAATTAGCAGTGCTACAAAGACTGGACAAAGGGGAAGATTGTTTATTTTACTTTTTTCTGATAATCCGACCTTTTCTGAGTTCCGATCATTCCCCCAGTCCCAAAGGTGACAGATTAGAGGGGTTCTACTGTATATACAGGTCTTTTTTTGATGTAAAAATCAAAACAATACAGATATCTAAATATTTTATAAATTTACTGCATTTTTTACATAAAAAATATAGTCATATGTATTCATGTAATAATACTACATAACATACTACAAATGACATAGTTGAATATTTTATGCATGCATAATACTACTGCCTTAGCTGGATGGCTAAAGTCTGCTGCTCTGGGAACCTGGATTCAAGTACAAGGTAGAATATCAAACTTTTTAGAAATGATATGATTCAGCTAAGTCAAGCCATCCATCTCACAATCCTCACTGTGGGGAGGATTGTGGGAATAAAGAGCCTTTTTGTTCTACAATGTAGAAAAAATAAAAAATGCATGCTTTGATAATTTTAAATTATATAAACTTATGACTTTTTTGGTTGTATGATTATTCATCTTTCATCATTATTATTTTCATTTTTGTTTTATTTTAATGAAAAAACCTATCATAACTGGCTAATAAAGCTCTGATTTTAAATTTAAAAAATGTATCCATAACAATTCAATTAGATAATAATAATAATTACTTTTATCATTATTGTCTAAATATCAGTTATTATAATTATTATAATATCTATTATTCATTATTAATTAACATTAAAAATTAGAGACAGGCAAATACTGGAATATATTAGTATACATGAATACTTGCTACAGTATTTTTTATCCATTGATTGAACATTCTATTGATAAAAATAAATTTGAATACTTTGAATATCTCCAATATTGCACCAGATGTACAGTCACAGTGTCATCCAGAAGTACCCAAAGAGAAATTAACTCAAAAATTAAAAATATTTGAATAATTAAAATAATTAATAAGTACCTTTTATTAATACATGCATGATGATTGTATTACAAATAGTTCAATAAACCATATATGCCATCACAAATAAATTTTATTTTTATTTTTTCTTTTTGTCAATGGGTATCCCAATGTATCCACAACTGCATACAGAAAGAATTTCTTTAGATTTAATTTGTGACAAGAAAAGAAACAGACTAGATTCTGAACACTTTTGAATTCTTGTTTTATTAAATAAAAAATTGCAAGAGGTGAGAATGAGAACAATTAATTGTTAATCTCTTATTAAGATAAATGTAACTAAAGAAAACTACTTTAAAAACTCAGTCAAATTTTTTAAAATTTACTAAAAAATGTTTTTCTTTTCCTTTTTGTTTTACTTTTATTAATATATTGAAATAAATAAAACAAGTTAAATAATAAATATTAAATTATTAACTAAATAGGTTATATAAGGTAATTAAGTTCACTAAGTATTCAGAATATTCAAGACAATTGATAGTTCAAAATAGTCAAAATCTAGTTAATATTCAAATTTGAGAGAAGTTATATTTGCTTATCTCTATTAAAAACAATAACAAGTAGGCATAGAAATTTAAAGGACATATACAACAATATGTTCACGAAATTTTCTCATAATATATTGACTGCAAAAAAAAAAAAAAAACTATTTATATAAAGTGCTTTAATAAAAAATTGATGATAAATTTTTACAATTTCAATGTAAAAATAAAATTTAATATAGAAAAGCTGTCCAACTATAAACATTCCCAATAGATTGATATAAATATGAAAGTTGTATCAAACGAAAGGAATAGTGAAAGAAAAGCTACATCTATTAGAGGAACAAAGAAATAATAATAATAAAAAGTATGATTTTGTGATGCTTTCATTAAGGTTATGATTAACTCAGCAATGAAGCTCTGTTTATAAATTTTGTAAATTATTGATTTTTCAAATCTAAAATGTTTTATTTTTATATAATTATATATTTAAATTGAAATTATTACTAATATAACATGTTAGGTGACAAATAATCTATTACTATTTTTGCAGCTTCATCCAGATCTTCACAAGCAAGAATTTTCAATTTACTATGGGCAATCAGTGCTTTAGCATCATCAACTTGTGTGCCTAAAACAAACAAAAAAATTAATGGATAATTTCATATAAATTATTTAAGCAGAAAAGATTTTTACCTTGTAATCTACACACTATTGGTATTTTAAGATCTAATAACTCAGCAGCTGCAATGATTCCTTCTGCAATTATGTCACACCTCATAATGCCTCCAAATATATTCACTAAAATAGCTTGAACCTTAAAACAGAATATATATATATATTTATAAACTTTCAAATAATTTTTGAAAATTACTAGCATCAGTTTGAATACTTTATTTTCTAAAGTTTCTTTTAATGATTATTTTAAAATATAATTTTCAACAATTTATACCCAAAAATTGATAAAATAAGTTATTTAACAAATAATAACCTTTGGATCAGCAGTGATTAATTTGAAAGCTTCTGTTACTTGATCAACTGTTGCTCCACCTCCAACATCTAAAAAGTTAGCAGGATTACCACCATGTAACTTGATTATATCCATTGTTGCCATAGCTAATCCTGCTCCATTCACTTTAAGAAATTTTTAAAATAGAAGTTTAATATATATTAACTTAAAAATAAATATAGTATTTATTTATAAGGTTAAATATTACACATCAACTATTTTTCAAAACAAAAAAACTATTAAACAAAATATTAAATCATAATGTTAAACAATAATCTTCCTCTGGACAAAAATCACTGATGATAAAACTGTTAAGAGCTTTTGCTATTATGTTTTCAATTGTTAATATTCTTAATGACAAATAGCTAATCATGCTAATTAGCTAATTATGGAATGTAGATACTTTTTTTTATTAGCTTTAATTTTGAGAATGACACATTCTGTTGATGCCACACCTACTGATACTGCTAGAAGTATTTGTAAAGCTATAATTAAGATTATTAATGACAATATACTTACAGTGAGTTCTCAAATTATGAATGTTTGAAATATGCAGTTTTAAAAAATAATTCAACAGAAAAATCAGTATAAACTGCCCAAAATATATCAACAACTCAAAATTACATATGCAGCATAATGTTTTTTTTTGCCATTAATGGCAATGTTTATCTATTAGATTCATAGAAGATCCATGTGGTCATCATAAACTAATAAAAAAAATTTTCCTTTGTAATTGATAATGAGATTTCTATTTACAAAGTGAGACTCATACATATGATTGTTGAACTAAAGCCAAATTAGATCTAACAATCATCTCTACTCATCTGTTCAAATAAGCTCTGTTTCCAACTAACATTCTTCTTCCAATTTATGGATTCACTTTGTCTTCTCTCATTTTAGAAAACTTAAGAATTAATCCCTACTCCTTGTTCTTAATTTTTGCTATCTTAACTTATCCAAAATTGTTGCTTTTTTATCCATGTTAATGTTATATATTGAAACTACACTCATTGAAAATGAAAAGTTATGCACCAAGAAAGGTATTAGAATCAAATGAAACTATAATGCAAACATAATGACTATGTTAATATGTAATTACAATATCATAGCAAAAGAGGCAATTTTCTATGGAACAACGATACAATTTAAAAAGAAACATTTCAGTGCCTTATGGGATCTCCTCTTGCCTGGATATATGTGGCAATATGATAAGGTCAAGTATATAAGCACCATATGCTACACTGAAACAGATTTGTCCACAGATGTTGCAACTGCCATTCCAGATAGCTGAAACTTATCTAGTTCCACAAATGTCCTATGTGCAACAAATCTGGAAACTGTGAAATGAATAAAGTGTAGAAAGACAATAAACATTCCAGGGAAATATTAGTTATATGTAGCCAAGCATTATTTTGCTGGAAAATGGCTATTTACAGTCCTACCATGGAAAAATAACATCTAAGTGTGAGGGATTTCCTGGATATACCACATCAATGTCAATGTCTTGTACCAACTATTAGGGGTGACAAACTGTTATGTGAGATGACTTCCAGACTAGCACATCTGCAGTAAAGACAGTGTGCCAAACAGTAAAGCAAAATTGAAGCACTCACCCATGGTTCTCTACACTAACACTGTAGTCGTCCTTTCCTAAACAGAACTGGGATTTGTTGCTAAAGAACTGCCAGTCTATAGCAGTTCATGCTTCTAACATTATACCACTTCAAACACATCAATGATATTGGGATGCTAATAGCAGGAGGTGTAGCAGTCACCATAAATGAAAATATTTGCCTCTACTAGTTGTCTGTCAATGATAAAGGAAGAGACAAATATCTGTAATGAGACTTCTGCCTGTCTTTGGACAAAGACGCTGCAGCTACTTTACTTGTCTCAAGATCTGATTATCATTTCCCATAGTAGTCTACTTGGCACATCCAGACTCTGCCTGCCGTGTATGTATGCCCTCACATATCCACTGCACTCAATGCCTCATCACAGTCAGAAATGAATAGCCCATAAGGTAGGCAACTCAGTAATACAACCATCCTGCTTCCCTCAACATGCTACCTTTTCAAACTATCAAATATGTATACTGTCTTTAATTATGTCTCATGGAAATCGAAAGCCTGAATTTGGCAAAACTAAACAACAAATACACTGAAAATTCTAAGCATATAAGCCGCTATTATCTTTTTACAGGAAACCAAATTAGCAATTTTAATGCACTCAGCATTACCTAGCATGCAATCAAACTACAACTGCAATCATTTATACATCTGTCTGAGACATATTTACATGTCAAGTTTTGCAGTATCTGGGTATGTAACCTTTGGGTCATTCTAGTAACAAAATTTGTCTTCTTATATACTTTCTCCTTTCAGAATATTTGAATTCTTTATATTTTTCAAAACTAACAAAATTTATCAAAAATATTTTAATTTTATCTGGCTATCATTTCAAAATGCTGACACTAATTATCTACACTATTCTTTATATCAAATTTTACCATGTAACATAACTAAGTAAAAAGAATTCTCTTAAAATAGACAAGTTCCTGCATTCCAAGCATTACTTTCTGTAGACTTCTGAAATAACAGCATGCTTACTGTTTAACATTTCAGAAAGATGAGTACTAGATGATAAATCTTACGGCTATGTTAGATCTTAGTATTTTATTGAAATTTACTCTTAATGACACAAGGGTCGTTCCTTTGTAAATTAGGCTAGTTGATTAAATTTGGTAACTAATTTTGTGCATCTTTATAATACTCATTGCTAAAAAGTCCATAAAGCATTGGTTGCAATCACTACAATAACAACTATACTGCTTGTGATAAGTGGTTTGGTTTAACTTGTGGTACAATCAATGCAATTTCTTTGATAAGAGAAACTTTTAAAATTTTGACTTTGTAGAAAATGGTAAACTAATAGATATCCAACTTTTGACTTGAGAAAACACTATGATAATGATGTTTAAGGTCATAAACGCTAATTTTTTGTAATGATTTTTGCCATCAATGCAACATCTATGATTTTTAGATACCAGGCTATGTTATGGTGTTGCCATTAAAAAGAAAAAAAAATTCATTTTTACAAATAATAATAATACTTATGAGTTCACATTTTCTAATTTCATTTTTTACTTATGTGTAAAAAACATTTAATTAAATACATATATTATTTCTTTAATAGCAACACTATTTGCAATGTTGATATTTAAATATAGTTAACAAAAAAAAAACAATTATAAATAACTATAAATTTACCTAAACAACCAATATCTCCATCTAGAGGAATGTAATTCAAATTAAATTTTAGAGCTTGCTTCTCTCTAGCATCTACTTGAGACCAATCTTTTAATTTAAATAAGTCTTCATGCCTAAACCCAGCATTGTCATCAAATCTGCATTTTGCATCAAGACAATAAACTGAAATTTAAAAGACATACCATTTTTAGATTATATATGATATAATAATATTCAAAACTTATTTCTAAAATTAAATAGATTTTTAAGAAATTCGATGTATTAATAATCTAATTTATTTGTAGTTAGATTATATTTATTGTTTATTCTTTAATTAATCAACATAAAATAAAATGCAAGATATTGATTTACATTATGAGATTATTAAAATTTATTATTCTATGTTTTCCTTTTATAAAAAATTAAAATTTGTGTCAATGAATGAATGAATGAAGATGTAACCTGACAGTATGCAAAGTTATGATCATTTATGTTCAAATTGCAGGTGTTCTTAACATTTGAACTTCTGGGAATCTTGATATTTTTATAATAAGCATTTTTTTTTCATACTGTAGATGCCATATTTGAGGTCCAAAAAGTATTGGCCAAAACTTGGTCCCCATTAAAAAGTATTTAGTTTATCAAATCCTAAAAATTCACTCTGCCTTTCCACACATGAATATACAGAGTGAGTTATCAAAAGTCCCTTGCAGCCTTTTCATTTCAAAAGTATTGAACATATATTAATTCTGTTATGATGAGATCATTTTTGTTGGTGTTGAAAGTTATTTTCAGTCAACAAAAAAGGGGTCCCATCCAATGAGTACAAGGTACTATATACACTTTCTTATTACTACATTAATATTTGCTCATTATTTTTCTTAAATCTAAACATATATAAAAGATAAACAATAAAGAAAAAACTTTACACTTAAATTTACAAATACAGAGAAATTCTTTTTGATAAAATGATATTTTGAGTAGATTTTAAAGTTAAAGTTTAGTTCAAATTTGTTCTAGGATCATTTCTTTGTCTAATGAAGATTTACTTTTAAACATGCAAAACTTCAACATAATTTGTAATTAGATAAAATTATATATAATGTGCATATTACATGAATATTATTACTTATTGAAGAAATCTTAATGCATGCATAGTGTTCACATAATAAATTAATTTAACACTATATAATACCATTAAGCATGTTTATGTTAATGAAATATTCTTTGTAACATAAAACTTAAAAAAATTTTCTATATATTGAACATAAAATTTTATTAAGAACTTAATTACCTGTTCCTGAGGCATCTTCAATCATTGGATTAATTTCTATCATAACCGAATCATATTTTAAAAATGTTTTATACAATATTTCCATCATCTCCACAGCCTAAATGAAAATATAAAATATTTAAATGAAAGCAATCATAAAATCAAATATTTTAATTAATAAAGAAATGACAAATAATTTCAAATATGATTCTCTCACAAAAAAATAAACAATAAATATTCAAAAGAATTTTTTCAGCATGTTTTTAGTTGTTTTGTATTTTAGTTCACAAACAGTGCTATCTTAATGCATCAGTGGCGTAGTGTGGTGGGGGCGGCAGGGCGGCAAAATTTCACAATAAATAATAATAATAAATATCTTGTAAAAATTTGAACCATTTTATTTCATATTCTTGTCCCACCTACGATTCAGACTGATTGAAATGAGCACTGAATTTTTCATTACTTATTCTGTGACAAAACTGAATTTTAGTCTTTTCAATTGAGATACCTAAATAAGGGAGTGACGAAATTTTCCTCCACCCTGGGCGACTGACACCCACGCTACGCCACTGTAATGCATGGACACATTAGGCAGTTGCCCAGAGGCCTCACGCTAATCTATGCACAGACCAGAATGTAATACTGTTTCTAATCACCCACAAGTTATGTAGGCAAGGCCAAATGCACTGCTTTGCCCAGGACCTATAATGCTGTTAAAATTGTTCTGTTTACAGATATTTATCAGTTCATTTCATAACTCAACAACAAAACATCAGTATGAAAAATATACTTAAAACTCATACTATACAAAATATGAAATAAAAACAGAAAATTAGCTTACTATTAAAAATAGCATTAGCTAGCATTAAAAATAAAAACTTATCTAGTAATAAAACTGATTGAATTATAATAATTAATCAAGATTCTGAAAATAAAATACATAAACAGTATATATTAACACTAAATTTTTCTAGTCTAAGACAATATTATCAGTAAATAATGTTAATATTAATGTAAAATATTAAAACATTTTATTACCAATACTGATACAGAAAATAATGAACATTATTAAGTAGTGCAGAATAAGTAAATTTATCAGATTACATTTCTATTATCACTTAACAAAATTTAATGTACAGGAAATGTACATGGAGTCATATTAACTTCAAATTAAAAACTAATAAAATAAAATATGTTTCTTCAAAAAGAGTTTAAGTAACACAAAAACATTCTTACTTAAATTTTTTATATTTTATAAATAAAAGATTCTTTTTTACTTCATTTTAAATAAAATAAGGTTTAAGCATTTTTTTTGTTTTTTTTTTGTTACATATTTCATATTTTTTTAAATGAAACATTTACAAATATAACTTGTACAAAACTATTTTACTGGAGAATACCAACATAAAACATCATTCATCAATGGCCAAGTAGTCTTAGTTGATTAAGATCATCATCAGGAACAATTAAAATGACAATTTGAGTAATTCAAAGTTAATTCAATATTCTTTCTATCAGTTAAAAGTTTCAAACAAATTCTATGAGTAGAACATCAAGCAGATAAATCCTAATAAAGCACCACCTTTTGAACCTTTTTTTTTTTTTATAAAAAAAATATTTCTGATTGAACTTTTTCTTTCTCCTCCACTAAACTTCATTATCCATTTCCATGCTGAAAGGTAGTGCTTCTCTATGTATAACATTAACTATTTCTGATTCTTGATTCTTTTTCCAAACATGTATCTTTTGGTTATATATTAACTTAATATATATTCTTCCTTATTCTTTCTAAGCACATGCCTTTCTAGTTAACTCCTTTATTTGTATTGAACACATCTCTAAAGCAGTTGTCATCCTACCTTTCACACAATAATCTAAATGTTCCTTTTCATTCTGATGTGTGTGAGGTCCCAGAGAGAGTTCAAATCTCATTAAACATACAAAAATTCAATTTATTTGTGAAAATATTGCTATAAAAAAATGTATGAAATAGATCTGTCATGAAGGTATGAAATAAACAATACGGTCAATCCTATGAGGTCATGAGTTGTGAACTAACAGGTTGGAATGTTTAGAATGTCAATTGGAAAGATCAAGCTTTGACTCTGATGCTCATAGACATGACAAAATTTAGAAATAAATGAGAAAATGTAGCATTCCTTTTAAAGAAAAACTATTGCATTGTAAGTTATAAAAACATTAAAAAAATTCTTGAACATCAAAAAAGAAAATATCATTGCGTGAGATATGAGCAAAGGTCACTTCTCTCTTTCAACCTGTTTGTCCTCTGTGTTGGTTTTCTTGTCATCTTTGATTTCATTTTCATCCTGCCATCTATGCCAACTTCCAGCCGGTTTGCTCTGGGGCCACTGATCAGCATCGAGACTAACTGATCACAGTCAGAGTACATAAAAGACTGACCACAGACTGAATCTTCTACATATCTGAGAGAAGAAAATCTCAAATGGAATTGTGTAAGCATTGTTTCCAAATAAACAGCTTGTGTTGTAAAGATGACTGTCTCAGTGTTGACAATCACACCCACATTACTTTTGCATCCTTGTTCATCTTGATAAGAGGGGTTAACCTCCCACCTTCTCCCTATTGGCAAACCTCACAGATGTCTAGATTTCTTTGTTGCTCTGACAAAAATTCATCTGACTGATTTCCCATTTGTGAAAATACAGGTATACCTCGCCTTACGTCGGTAATTGGTTCCAGGAAAACGACGTAAGTCGAAAAACGACGTAAGTAGAATTTACCTGTCTCCGAATCTACTTATCACTAGGAAAGCATTTTAAATAATATATGGTTAATAAAAATCTATTTTAAGCTTACAAACAAATAAATTTTAGTTTTTAATATAGTACAAAAAACTAATCTAAATTTACGAATGCGTGTACTGTAAATACAGTACATACTTGTATATATTTTAATATGATTTTATGTGCTTTAAACGTTTATCTAGTGATATTACGACTTCAATATTTGTGGCGGACAGACGTAAAGTCGAATAAAATGACTTAAACTTGATTTTTATTTTTCCATATACTTTTCTAACAAGCGACGTATAATCGGGAACGACGTAACTCGAAACCGACGTAAGTCGAGGTATGCCTGTATTGCTATAATACCAACTTCCATCAGTACTATAAATACTGATTTTCAATTTCTATGTCAAATTATGCTCTTCTTTCTCATTTCTGAAGCAAACAAGAAAAGTATGGTTTCTCTTCAGTATGATCTTTTTTCCTGCTGCCTTCTCTATGGATTTGTAAAACCTAAGACCTCATGAGTTCACATAATGTGAAGGAGCCTTATTTGTTATGTCTTCTGTTTTTCTCTTTTTAATGTTCAAAACTATCTTTTTGAACTTGTATTCACAACCCATGATCATTTACTTGATCTTTTAAGAGTAATAATTCAGTCACCAAAAATTTTCACTTCAAAAATAAATGCTCTTTTTGTAATTCTCAAAGGCCACTTTTTCTCTAGTCTTTATTTTATTTATTCTGTTGCCTTACTTTTATTTAATATTTTATGAATCCCACAAAATCAAACAGTGTCTAAATTAGTCTGAAAGCAACCTTTCTGTATTTCCTCATTTCATATTCTTCCACCTCATTATAAATCCATATGTATAAAAAAATATGTTGATCTTTTCTTTCCAAATAATCAATAGATCATCTACATACCATCTAAAAATTGTACCTATCTTCAAACTCATCCAGTATTTCATTTTCTATCCTAACTCACACTTGAGTGTAATGATTCAAAATCTACTAAAGTGAGATAAAGCCATATTTTTACCAGATTAAAATGAGTTATATCAATATTACCACTCCTATTAATTATTAAATACTGAATAATTTGAAAGTGAAGGATTGGATGGAGATCCAGGTAGCATAACTGACAACACATCTGCATGTAAGCAGCAGCTGTGGGTTTGAATTCCACTCTGAGCCAATTCTTTTCTTCCATAATTTTCTAAATTATTTAATAAATTATTTTAATAAGATATGGGACCTAATGCCCATTATTCAGTAATTAATAATAGCAGTAATATAACACAATTTAATGAGGCAGTTGTTTGGCTTTAATATAACTATAACTAATATGTATGGTAAGCTGACACTGGAAGAAGAAGACTATCAGATTTTTGTTTAACTGATTCTTAAGTCCATTAGTTTTCTCTAATAAAATTTTTTTATAAGTTTTAAATTTTTTTTGGATTTGTTAATGTATTGACTTTTACAAATATCTCACTGAAATGATTAAGCATTGATAAATGTGAATCAAAAAAGAAATCAAATTAATAAATTGTGTGTAAAACAAATATTCTTCATAAAAAATATTGTCCAATTTTGAAATTTTTTCGTCATTGATTCTTATCTAAAAGATGTTTTATATAAATCACATTTCTAAAATCTTTATATAATTTTAAATACAAAATATAAAATCAAATTAATTTATCATCTGATGATAAACTTAAACACACCCAAACAACCTTCTGTTATTAAAGTATTGCAGCATTTTAAGGTGGTTTGGTGTATTTGTTACTTTACCTGACAACTGTAAACTATATGATAAACTTACTTGATCTAAACAATTGTCTGAAAAACCAAGCTCTTTTGCAACTTTATATAATTGTTCTTTATTTGTACCAGTCATAATATCTATTGGCTCTTTTATAATAGCATTAGGATTCTCTTTAGCCACTTCTTCAATATTAACACCGCCTTGGGCACTAGCTATTATTACAGGTCCCTAAATATATAAAAAAAATAATCTTTAAATTATTTAAAAATAATTCATGTAAATTGAAATATTATAATGTATAATTAATACATTAAAATATGCAAAAACTATTTTTATATTAAAAAACATTAAAATTTTTTTAAAAAGAAAATTATGCAAACATTTTTCATAAAAACTAAATGAAAATTAGGTGCTATTTTAGAAGAAATTTTGAGTATTTTCTACTAGTTTGACAGAATCATATTTAGAATGAAATTTAATGATTTTTTGTTAAAATTATAAAAATATCATGCAAACAGCCAGAATTTTTATCAAGCTACTAAAGAAGTAGTCTGAAAGAATCTGGTTGGTTGTTTGATATTTAAATTAGTTATCAGGTTGGTTGTATATGTTAAAAATATCATGCTTTGTTCATGTATTGAAAATATATTAAAATCACTGAAGACTAATGAAATTATTTTCTACATTAAAATTATTATTTCAAACAAAATGAGATTTATATATTTTTATACAATTAAAAGTAATACATAATTATGAAAATTATAACATTAATAATGCTTCATGTTAAAGACAAATTAAATTTTTTAAAATAGACGTTTTCATGAAATTTAAATTTAAAAAGTTGTAAAAATGTGTGCTTGCAATTAATTGGCAAAGTTTATTACCAAAGAAACCTATCTTAATAAATTTTTCCAATTAATGTTCATACTTCTTTCACATTTATTTACTTGATGGAACCAAAAAACAAAATTTAAATGAAAAATATATAATTACTTACAAGTAACAAAGCAGTATATCAGAATGGTTAAACAAAACAAAGTTAAAAGAAATTTGTGATTTTTTTCTCATAAAGATTGTTTGAAAAATTAGAAAATATCTTTTGTCACCAAAAGAGCAAAAAAGTAGCCAAATCTGGCATCACTGTGTACATCCCTGATATGCAAACTAGTGCATGTTTTTCATGAGACCACATCCATTTAAAATGGATGAGTGCCCATAATAGGGATTGTATACCAGTTTACCGATTTACCGGTTAACCGATAAATTGACAAAAAAACATTCAGTAAACTTACCGGTAAATTTTTGAAATGTATTGGTAATTCAGTAAATGAAAAATCCATACTAGAAATTTCTATGTAGAAAATATTGTGTTTCTAGATATTTAAAAGGGCTAAAGGGACATTGAAAATTAAAAAAAAAAGGTAAGTATAAGCAACAATATACCTCATTATTAATTTTATGTAAGATATTTTTTGTTTAATTTTAATTTAATGACCATTCATCCAACAAGTGTTGAATCAGAAAGGGTATTCTCAGGATCTGGATTATTTTGTACAAAAATCAGATCAAAATTAGGAGATAAAGACTATAAATAATTTAAGTTTCTTGAGAAGTTAATTTTTTAAAAAACGGTAATCAATAAAATGGTATTAGGTACTATATATTATTTCTCTTGTATTTTTATTTTTCTGTATTATTTTATTTCTGTTTATTTATATATTTATTATTATAGTTTGTTTAGAATAACAGTTTAAATTTTGTATTTTTTATATTTGATATCTTTGAAATAAAAATATGAAATGGATATCATAATGACTTATATATTTTTTATCACCTTAATTTTATTTTTCAAGAAAAAAATTTACCGGTAAACCAGTATTTTAATTTTCATTTACCGAATTACCAGTAAATGAAAAAGTCAGTAAATTTACAATCCCTAGTCCATAATTAACCCCTATTTTCTGAGTACAGTAAAATGGTCCACTAAAACAGATGTTTGAACTGCTCTACAATCAACTGGTCTTTGCGTCTTTGCTTACTAGGAGAAGGAAATCTATTCTACTCAAAATGGAACATTTATTACAATAAAAAGTGGTAAAATGTAAAAAGCAACCATTACTGTAAATACAGTTATTTCTTAGGGATTGTGAAGGTAATTTACAGTTAGGTTTAATTAATTCTAGAAATATTTTTGTTCACTTTACCACATGAAAACTAACATTGTGACAATGGCATTTAACCAGGGCAACCAGCAAAATTCATTTTAATATGAGAATTTACTTTATCAGCATTCGTTTTAAAGTGAGAAACTATATTCAATTCTGTAAATCAGTGTTTTTCAACCTTTTTGAATACGCGACCCCTTTACAAGTTAAAAAATTTTGGCGACCCCCCAGGTCCATATTAAAAGTATGTCAGTGATTTTAAAAACTACGTATTTAATTTTCTTTCTGTTGAGACCTAAATATCAATCGAAAAACCAATTGTACTCTGCAAATAAGTCGCAAGAGCCCTGCAAATAGTAACTTTGCCACGGGGGTGCTGGAGGCGAATGCGCCAACAAGTACAGACGTGACTGTATTGTCTTTGCGCTTTGCTCCGCAAGACCATAAAATGGATAAATTTCTCAAAAGATCGCAGCCCACCACGTCTGGTACAAGTGGCAGTGACGGAAGTGAATCAAAACCGAAAAAAAACAGACATTACTACGACAATTACTTGAAATACGGATTTACTGTCATGAATAATAAACCTCAATGTGTAATTTGCGGCGATGTATTATCACGTGAGAGTATGAAACCATCAAAACTTATGCGTCACCTTTCAACCAAACATCCCAAAGAAGCTGATAAACCGCTGGATTTCTTTGAATGTAAGCTGAAAACCCTTAACCTGCAGCAAAATACTATGATTCAGGTAATAAAATAGTATTGTTATTTGGTGATTAAAAATAATATTTATTATTGCTTAATTATTTATTTGTTTTTCTGATTTTTTGTCTGTTTTTAGGTATCCAGTGTCAACGAAAACGCATTATTAGCTAGTTACAGAGTTGCATACCGAGTTGCTAAAGCAGGGAAGCCGCATACAGATGCCGAAAATCTTATTTTGCCAGCAGCCCTAGATATGGTTGAAATTATGTTAGGTAGGCAGGAGGCAAGCAAGCTAAAAAGCATACCACTTTCTGACAATACTATTGAACGCAGAATAAACGATATGGCCAGTGACATTCGAGAACAAGTAGTCGAGAAATTAAAGAAGAGCCCACATTTTGCTTTGCAGTTTGACGAATCTACTGATGTTTCAGATTGTGCACAGTTTGTAGTATTTGTGCGCTTTGAAGCAGATGAAAGTATCACAGAAGACATTTTATTTTGCAAAGCACTTTCTTCAAACACCACAGGTCAGTGTTTGTACGACATATTTTTAGAAAGCACTCGCAACTACAAGATTGATTGGACAAAATGTATTGCCATTTGTAGCGATGGCGCTAAAGCTATGACTGGACAAAAAAGCGGACTCGTTGCAAAATTAAAATCAATAATGCCTAATGTCTCATGGACACACTGCTTTCTTCATCGACATGCTCTGGTAGCCAAGGTTTTACCTTCTGATTTAAATGAAGTGCTTAAAGAGGTGATCAAAATTGTGAATTCTATTAAAGGTAAAGCCTTGCAAACCCGACTGTTCAGAATCATTTGTGAAGACATGGGTTCGCTCCATCAAAATCTCCTTTATCATACAGAGGTCAGGTGGCTATCCAAAGGAAAGGTATTGACAAGAGTTTTAGAACTGAAAGCTGAATTGTTAATGTTTTTACAAGGTGCTAAATCTGAATATGCGAATTATTTATGTGACCCTGTTTGGCTCCTAAAATTAGCATTTCTTGCTGATCTTTTTAGCCACCTGAATATTTTAAACAAGAAACTCCAAGGGAGAGAAGAAAACATTCTGACAGCTAAAGATAAAATCAAAGGATTCTTCGCAAAACTTCGTTTGTGGTCAACGTCTTTGCAAAAAAATATATATGAGTCTTTCCCTTGTGTTCAGAAGATTGTCGAAGAAACGGCAATGGATCAATTGTTGGTAGTAAGTTCTCACATCCCTTGCATGATACAGAGCTTGCATAATTTGGAAGAGAAACTATTAACTTACTTTCCAAAACTGGACTCTGAAGCTGACTATGGGCATAGATGGATATTAAATCCTTTCATAGATATGTCAGTACAACTGGCTGATCTAACCACGAAGATGAAAGAAAATCTTATAGATTTAGCTGCTGACGGCATGCTTAAAATGGAATTTCATTCGCAAAATATTGACGTCTTCTGGATGAAAAGAAAACAAATGTATCCAGAACTGGCAAGAGAGGCTTTAAAATTATTAGTGCCATTCGCCACTTCTTACCTATGTGAAATAACGTTCTCTTCAATGGTGGACATAAAAACTAAAAAGAGAAATAGGCTTCAATTAGAAAATGATTTAGTTGTTTGCGTCTCAAAAATAAAACCACGTTTTGACAAATTATTAAAAAATAAACAGGCACAGCCTTCTCACTGAAATTGTAATTTTTTTATTGTAGTGTAGAACCTACAAACACTTGTCTTTTTCTTTTACCCGCGACCCCCGTGTTGAAAAACACTGCTGTAAATCATTTAAAATGTTCTTTTCTGTTTATAAAGTTTGTTAGTTATTGAGAAATGACCTAAATTTAGACTGAAAATATTTTAAATACAAATTTTTTGATAACTTTAAAGTAGTGATTTTTTATAAATTTACAATGTTCAATGTTGACTCAGGATATAATTCAAAATTAAAAAATTAAATAGTGATTTTTTGTTTATTACAGTATAATGTCAAATTTTGATTAATTTTTCCAGTATAGTTAATATAATTGAATAAATGTGTTTCCCTACTTACAAACAGGTTAGGTTCTAGAGGATTTGTTTTAAGTCAAAAATAACCTATAAAGTACATTTGTACATAGAATAATCATGAATTATTAGTCACAAATTATTAGTGTTAGATCCTTCAATGTACTTAACCTTTTCTGCTGATAAACAGTTTTCTTAGCTATACAATTTTTATAATCACTTTCCAAACATTCTTCTCATAGTTTCTGCAGATATTTTTATTCAAAATTCTACAGAAACCTCAGCAGCAAGCTTAGAAGCACTTATTCATAGATTTTTCTTCACTTTCCTAATGATGGCACATTTCTATCTCAAAGTAAATATTTCAGGGCATCCAGATTGAGACCTATACTACAGTGTTTGTTATTCTGAATTTTGTAATTATATCTTGTATTGTGGACTTTGGAATGTGCAACTGTTCTGAAAGATTTTTATAGATTTTCCATTTTGCCATTCCTTAATAACAAGTTCTTTAACAAGACTGATTGACTTTCTTTTACAAGAAAAAAAAAAAACAAAGATACTTTAACTATTTCATCTGCCAAGTTACTTTCACAATGCAAAAAATTTCACAGTTTGAAATAAAATTATATCTCTTTTTTGATTAATGTTTTTTTTTTGCATATTTAAATATTTTTTCTAGTGTAAAAAAGTCTGAGGATTTCAGATCTGTCATTATATTTTTCCTATGTAAGAAATGATTTATAACTAAAAACTCTTTCATCTTATAGGTGTCCAGATACTTTTCTGACCTAGTGAAAATCCACATTACTTATTTATTAAAAATTTATCACTTATTACTGGCCAAAGATTGACTTCAACATCACCCCATGAGAATAAAGAGAACTCCAGAATCCAAGAAAAATTTAATTCCAATTATTCATTTAACTAGGAGCAACTGCAATGACTACAAAAGCCAAGCAGATTGTAAACTAGAAAATAGCAGCAAAACAGATTGCATAACACAGGTCAACAAAAAAAAAAATTTTTTTTTGGTGCCTAGGATTTTAGAACTGATTTTAGCTATATTTGGGTCGCTGAATCCAAATATGAAATTTTCTCTATCAGTTTTTCTCTATCAGCTCTACTTTTTTAGTATCAGGTCTGTAAAACTTGTACAGAACATTTACGACAGTGGACTGATGGGAAAAGAAAAAGTCTAAAATTTGGCGTACCAATGGTTTGGAGAGAACCCAAAAATCACTTTAATGACTGTTATTTCTGTCTAGTAAATATTAATGGAATCAATCGTAACAACTGTAGCAAGTGGACTTATCCTGATTTAGTCTCTGCAAGACGCCCGGTCCCTCACTCACAGGCCGTCTTGCCTTCTGCCATGTCTCCTCAACAGTTGTTATATTTTGGAAGATGAATATGTGCAATGGTCTCTGCCTCTCTGCCACTCAGTTTCCACCACTTGATGTGTGGTGGGCCGGCTCGATCTTCATCAGGCAGTTTCGGCGGGTTGATGCGAAGCATTGCGATGACGGGTCGGTGTTGTGCAGCCACTGTCTCATATGGCATGACCTTTGCGTCAATGACAGAGTGTAGGTCAAGTCGTCGGACTAAGACACAGTCGATCTGTGACATTGTGTATCCACTGTAGAAAGTGGGCCGTTGTGACAGTCGTTTCTTGAACCAGGTGTTGGTGAGGACAAGATCATGGGAATCAGCAAGGTCAAGCACGCATTCACCATCGTCATTGCATTGACCAAAGCCCCAGCCACCATGACATCGGCTTCTATCAGCAGTCTCCCCAACATGGCCATTGAAGTCATCACCAACAATGACGTAATCTGTAGTTAGCACATTACGCATCTGGTCGTCAAGCAGCTGCCAGAATGCATCCTTCTTGGACTCCAGTCGCCCAGTTTGCAGCGCATAAGCAGTAAAAGCATGGATAGTCCTGTGCGGTGTCACGATGACAATCTTCATGAGACAGTCATTGTATTGATGGACTGATTGAACTGCATTACAAATTCGTTCTGAGATGGCGATGCCTACGCCACTGTGGAGTGTGAGGGCTGCCAAAGTAGATCAGCTTGTAGCCATGTTCCTTCCGCTCTTGCTCCATGTCACATGACTTTTCCCCACTCCATCTGGTTTCCTGTAGTGCGCAAATGTCTATGTGTCGCCTCCACAGGGCCGTGCAACAAACTCGCACCTTGCATACATCATACCAACATTGAGCATCGCCACCCTCATCTGTTCAATATCTTTCCCTTCTCATATTTTGTGTTGTTGTTTTCAGGTTTTCTGGACTAGCTTGCTTGCGTCCAGACACTGTCCCTGCATCCAGAGCCCTTGCAAATTTTTTGGCTGGGCCAGGCCATACCCTGCCACGTTGACTACGGTATACGCCTTAGCATTATCTGTATCCTGGCCAAATATGGGTATCAAGTTTCATGTAATTTTTTTACCAAAATTATTACTTATCATTCTATTTTTGTATATATCCTAGATGTAACAAGTGTATCATTAAACTCAAATTTCTGGAAGCAATCAAATATTAGCTAAACACTGAAAATTGCAAAGTTTACAATAGATGGAGCTAGAAAAAATCCATTACTCGAGTTATGAATCCACTAAAAGAAGGTAAAATTATATTGATTTGGTGAAACCTGAGAAAAAATCCATTGTTCCACAATCCATTAAAACAAGATTCTACTGTACATCAATNAACGTCTTGTATTACACAGGTCAACAGTGGTTTTGGTGCCCAGGTATTTTGAACTGATTTCATATGAGTTTGATGTCCTGAATTCAAATATGGCATTAGTTTTTGCCTAGGAGCTCTAATTTTTAAGATATAGCACTTTAGCAAAATATATGTTTCAATATCTTAAGTTAAATCCATGGATCAAGTGAAAAAACTAAACACGGAATTTTTATACGGAATTTTTGAATTCAGGACATCAAATTCATATGAAATCAGCTCAAAATACCTGGGCACCAAAACCACTGTTGACCTGTGTAATAGGATGACTTAGCTGGTTTCTCATCCTATTCTATCCTGACTATTTACATTATATAAAAACATACATATATATAAATAACATTATATATATTACACATACCCCACTTAATGCTGCCCTGATATAACGTGGTCTGTTCAAAGCCTGAAAAAAGCTCAAAATTTAGGCTGATTCAAATTATCATGTCATTTCATTGATTGTTCCCAAACACAAACCAATCAGCAAAAGGTGGCAATTCATTGTAGCACTGTACTTTCCTTAAATCTATGTTTGTTTGGTGTAATTTTGGAAAAAATATAACATCATGGATGCCATAGACAATATTGACTTTGCTTGGTAAGAATAACATAAATGCATGAATTACGTGTGGAAGAAGTTAATGCTGAAAGTATCCAAGTATTCTCAACAAGAAGAGCCTTTTGCTGTATCGTTAGGTTAACCAAACTGTCAACCTAATCGATACAGCAGGACTAGGAGATGTAGATGAGCAAGATATTGAGAAGTTACTGCGCATTTCTGGTGAGAGCCTTACCAATGACAACCTTCAAGAATTGGCAGAACAAGGAATTTATGTAGAACTGTAAAACAGATTCTGAAAACAAAGAACCCAAAAAATTTCTCTACAGATTTCTTTAGTAAAAGTTTGGTAACTATAACTGAAATTGTTGTTCAAATTGTAGCAAATGATCCAGATTTTGAAAGGAGTGCAAAAGCTAAATGAGGCAATTTGGATGCAATCTTCTGCTACCAACATTTGCTTCAGGAAAGAAAAAAGTGACAAATGAAACTACATGACTTTATGGCAAAAACAAGAATTTCAGAAGAGCCAGGATCTTCATCACAAAAAATGAACTTTACATTTCTGTGTACATATGTTTGTGTTATTTGACATATATTATGCAAATTAATATAAAAATAACTTAATATTATAGTAAAATTTGCTTATTTTTGGTTGCATGTTCCCCTTTCCCTATTTACTCTATGTTAAAATTACCTCATTTAACACTGTTTCGTTTAGCACTTTGTCATCTAGGAACGTGTCCCCCACGTTAAGTGGGGCCTTACTGTATATATATGCAAACTATCATTCCTACATAAAATACCATAATTCAAATATAAGTATTTATCATTTTTATCATAGGGATTCTGGATAAAATTTTTAATTATTCATTGACTATTTTATTTAACATTAGTTCTTGACTAAGTATGATAAGAGATACAATTTTCTCTTATGTTAAAAATTTTCATTAAAAAGCATTTAACTTTTTTACATAAGAATAGTTAAATACTAAATAATTATAAGTAATATATAGTTAATTATTGCAAATTCTGAAATTGTTTTGAAAATTTTTTAAATGTTTACCCCATATTCACGTTCCAAAGCAATTGCAAAATAAAATTCTCTTCTTGGATAAAGCCTTTCAGTTATCATAACTTTTTCACAAAGCTGTCCTTTAGAACCTGTCTGTTTTGTTATTAGCATTCCACCTATCATTCTAGATGCCATTTCACTAGCTTCTTTTGGTCTACAAAAAGAAAGTGGTAGTTTATATACAGTATATCAATTTATTCTAATCACTTTGTAATTACATATGAAACTTTTAATCATTCCAAAGATACTTTAATAAAGAATTCTATTATTCTACATAAAAATTAAAATTAAATTTAGAATTAATTTATAACATATATTAAGAATAGAAAATTTTTTAAACTTAAAATATTTTTAGATTTCAAATGATAAAAACAGGATCAAAACTAACCAATTGTAGTTTTTCAATATACAGTACAATCTTACTAATCCAACACATATGGAACTGGTCAGTGTTGAATTAAAAAAATTGCCAGATTATTGGAAATTCATACATTTTATGTCACATAAAAATGTGGTATAATGAAAACAATTGAGTGCACAAACAATTTGACAGCCCTGTTAATGACTGTTAATGAATGAAATCCACTGTTAATGACACAGCAAAACACAAGTTGGACTATTGATCAAAACATCAAATAAACTGCTATTGCTGGTAATCAATATGTTAATTTAGTAGATTTCTATTAAATTTAGTAGAAATATTGGTTTAAAACAGTGGAAAGCTTCTTCCAGAACCTTCTAAATTAATTGTTAAAATATTAATTAACTTTTGCAAGAGATGGCACTTAACACCTACCTCTAGTGCCAAATTAGCAATCATTTGGCTTTAGGATTTAATGATGTTCACTATCCAAAATAAAATATCTAATAAAAATATTGGAACATAATGAAGTGTATAAATGTTATTTCAAAATTAAAAATATATAGTTTTAATTTGTTTTTAGTTCATTGTTTTTATAATCTGTAAATAAAATGATGAACAATATTTGTAGTCATTTTCCTTAAGCAGCATATTTGATTTCTTAGAATTTTTTGCTAAAAGAAAAGTCTTCTTTTGATGAATATTTTATTTTAAAGACATGGGAAAAAAGGTAAACATCAATTAGTGCAAAATATGTTGATATTAAAAAAAATTACAACATATTCAATTAAAATAAGAGTTAATTTTTAGATTTTCATCTATTTTAGAAAGATTATAAATATCTAAAATGTTAACAGAAAGATGAACTTACGAAAAAACTTTTTGAACACCACCTTTTAGTCCATTGTCAAAATGTCCCTTTCCACGCCCTCCTGCCAATACTTGTGCTTTTAAAATAAAATCTTTTCCTCCTATAATGTAATATAAAATCAAATACAACATCTATTTTAGCTTTTTAAATACAGGTAAAAATGATATTGACTTTAAAATTATCAACAAAATTAAAATTAAAATCAGATCACACATCATTTTTTACTGATATTTTAATCAAAATATAAAAATTCTTTTATATAAAAAAATTCTTAAAATTCTATAAAAATTCTTTTATATTTTGATTAAAATATTGAATGTTGTTAAGTTCAATTGTAACATGTGTCAGACATGTGTCAGGTGTGTAGATGTCAGCAAGTGTTGATGGACAGTCCACAGCTTTGTCACACGTGTCAGGTGGGTGAGGTAATATTATCCCCAAGAATGTGGGGAAGATTGTCCTGGCTAGAGAGGGAGAAATTGTGAGAGAGGGAAAATTTGTGTGCTTTCCTTTGGGTGTGGGTGTGTTGAGTGAGTGTTGTGTGTGGAGGCAGTACTGAGGGGAGTGCTGACCGCAGTACTGACCGGGAGCTAACCAGAGTGGGTAGCTGTGTGGCTGGTCAGGAACCAGTGTTGTAATTACCAATAATTGTCAGGTGCTGGAGTGTTGCTCGATTGTGGAGTGCCAGAGAGTCACTCGTAGATTTGGAGACATTAAAGTGTCATTGTATTGTTATTGTTACAAAAAAGTGTGTACTGTGTTCTTTTAGACCGTGTAAATGGGAACATTTTACACCACCATCATCACAACATCATTTTTTATACAACAAATATCATTTTGAAAAACAAATAAAATTCATTTTTTAGAGTACAATATGAATAATTTAATTTTACACTGATAATTTACATTAGCAAAATTATATAAAAAAAAATATTAATTTCACTTAATTTGAAAAATCTTTATACAAAAAATCATTTTATTATAATTTAAAAAGTGCTTTAAATCAATTATTATTATATCTTATAGACTTTCAATCTATTAACAAATATTACCTAACTTTTGTGCTATTTGTTCTGCTTCTGTTGAATTTGAAGCAACACCAAAATTTGGTACTTTAACGCCTTCATTTTTTAATAAATCCATACTAAGATATTCGTGAAGATTCAAGTTACGTTGTTGTTGATAACCATCTAATGATGATGCTGACCATTTTATCTGAAAATTGTAAAACCTTATTAATATACTAAAAAATATATATTTTAAAAATTTATTTACTTATAGAAAATAATTAAATTTTTATTTTAATAAAATATTATTACTTTCAACTATTTAAAAATTCCAAACTGGTTAAATCTAAAACTCAAATTTTTATTAGTAAAACATTAATGAAAAGTAAGTGAAATACATTTTTTAGTGTTAAACAAAATGTACATAACAATTATTTTGATAACAAATATCATATTTAATAAATTAACTTTACCATTAAATTTAAGATTGCAAAAAACATAAAATATAAAAAGTATTTTTATCAATGTAGAATTACATCAGATAAAAATGGCACCAATGTTATTTTCACTAACAAAATAAATACCCTGGGTGCAAAGATAATGCTTGATTGTCAAACATGATTCATCAGTTCATACATTTTCAATATATATGCTGGAACAGTATTCACACTTAATGTCTGATAAATAGTACAATGTTGGATATTTATCATATCATGCATTTATTATTTTATTTAGCATTCTTTAATATGGTTTCATGATCAAGTAACATAATTTTCTCAACTATCTTTATACTGTATTTTAAGTTAGAAAGGAACAAATTTTTCTTAAATTTATGTGACTTCTAAAAGTACAGTATAAGCAAATTTTATTCCTTCCTAATTTATTTGTGAAGAAGTCAAATATTTCTGAAGAAATGTAATATTGTAAAATAATTAGCTCTTAGCTAATGTAAAAACTAGCACAAATTGTTCCAAATTGTGTCAGTTTATGATATTCAGAAAAGCTGGGTCACCCTACTTCCATATTACACAATGTACTAAATATACCATCATAAAATTTTTAACAAATTCATAATAGCCAAAATAATATTTGAATAAAAAACATTTAAATTATAGTTCCTGTTGATATTAACTTCAAATCATTATAAGAACAGTAGTAATCAATGCAATTATTAGAACATGTATAACATATAGAAAGATACAGCATACACTAAACTAAAGGAAATTCCAGTAAATAAACAAATCCCTGACCAAAAAAAAGCATGCATGATAATTCAAATGTAAAATTTATAATTATTATATATTTCAATTACCATAGATTAGTGCTATGAGTATGTGCCATTTGGAAAAAATTTCAATACTTGTTGTTTTGCAACATCTAAGAAAGCAAGTATGATAAGAAAAAAAAAAAAAGACAACTGGATTTGTGTAAGAAAAAAACTTGGCATTTACAATGTGACAATGCAAGATTACACACAACCAGGCCATTACAGGATGTTTAGTATGAAATTCATTACCTCTTGTTCCTCAGCCCCTTATCCCCAGATTTGTCACAGGCAAATTCTTTCTTTTTTCATGCCTCAAGTAAGCATTAAAAGGGCAACATTATAAGACTAACAGGAAATTATGACCAAATTGTGGAATGAACTTAAGATCCATTCCACAATTGGCATTTGCAGAGCCAGAGATGTAATGCAGCAGAAGGGTCTCTATTTTTAAGATAATATTTAAATAGGCTAAAGATGTATTTTATCTATAAAATGAAAAAATACTTGTATTTTTTAAAATTAAACCTTGTTATTAATTTAAAAATTATAATAATAATACCTTGTAAAACATTTTATTTTCTAAATTTCATCATAAGTAAATATAAATATCATCTTTATACTCTGAATATAAAGCAAGTTAGTATTTTTTCATTTTCTTCATTTTGTTTAAGAAAAATGCAAATCTCCATAATATTTACAATACAAATATTTTGGATTAATACACTTATAGCCCACATCTATCTATATTATTTATACCAAAAATAATGTTTCTGATCACAAAATTATTCAAATTTCTTTTATTTAATTAACAAATAAAGAAATTGGTGCATGGTATGGTTGAATGATTTTGAATACAAGGTTTTCATGTCCCCAGAAGTGCACCATGACAATTGCTACTTTTTGTTTAAATCATATTACAAAAATCAATATATAACAAAGATATATTCAATAAAAGTTCATTAATCCTGCACCTGATAATATTGAATATCTGATAATCCAGTACACCCTCTAAAAAGTAACTGAACTCCAGAATTGTCCAATAATCCTGACATTATGTTTTTCAATCAATCATAATTACAGTATATTCATGCACTATCATTTTTAGACTGATTAAAAAGTATGTATAAACAAATCAAAAGCATACAGTAGTATGTCTGGTACAAAATGTGCAGTAATATCTATAAAATTCAGATTGCACATAGCTTATCAAATTATACAAAAATATAAAAACATGTGACAAGTTGGCATTTTGATAATTTGCACTACTCCAGTCCTGTAGGTGCCACATTGTAATAAATATAATCTATAAATATAATAAGAGTTTGTTAATTAATAAAGGAAATTAAATTTTTATACTATCTGTTATAAAACAAAATTACATTAATGTGTAAATAAAAAGTAATATTTGATTAATTCACTCACTTCAAAACTTTTATATTTTGAAAATTACACATTTTTTTTAATTGTATGAAATTTTATTAAAATATATAATTATCTTGCTATTGTTGTTTGCTTTGTATCTAGTAGAATTCATTATCATTTCAGTGATTGCTATTCTATCTAATTTTCACTAGATTTGTTAATGGTCGACACAGAAGACAATTCTTACTTCATATAATATCCTTTATTTAAATCGAAATGCATTTCAGACTTTGACTGAAGAGGAACTAAAAGTCTGAAATGCATTTCGATTTAAATAAAAGATATTATATGNGTAGGGCCTATGGCACATGCCCATACTCACACATGGCATTTTATCCCATTTTGCATAATGCTTAGGCAAATGATCCAATGCCTCCCATTTTTAAATCCATTCTAATTGCAATGGATATTTCAATACAATATAATGATTTGATATTTTTGAACATTCAAATTTTTATTTTAAATTGGTGTTCTGTCAAAGAAAGAGCAACATTCATCTGAAGCAGGACTCTGAAGGAACCCGTAAACATTAGTGAAGTAAATTTTTTCCAACACCAGACCTTAGGTTTTGGGAGAGAATGATTTAATTCTCTTTATTGAACACAAAGTCATTGTTGTTCTTCCTCAAAGACCATTATTCCAGAAAGTGCAAATTAAACACACATATTTGCCATCAGGCATCAAAAAAGAGCAAATGGTAAAACAAAAAAAATATGATCATAAACTCAATGCTTACATAATTCTTTGTGTGGCATGAAATGTAAGGGTTATTTTGTGACCCTCATCAGAAAATTGCAAGGAGCAATGTGCCAACATTAAGTTCTGTGTGAAACTAAAGAAAACTTTACTGAAACATTTAAGTTACTAAAACAAGTATATGGGGATAATTGCCTAGCCTATATACAATTTTACATTTGGTTTAATCAAATCAAAGATGGCTACAAGTCAATTGAAAATGATACAAAAAGTGGTCATCTGAAATGTCAATTACAGACAATAACACTGAAAAAGTGCATTAAATATTAGGTAAGGATCAGAATGTGACCTATAGAATATTGGCAGGTGAGTTGAAATTGTCCACATGATTTTACATGATTATTTGAACAAATGTAAGATCTGTTCTTGCTTTTTCTGAGCTCACTCACTGGGGAACTAAAACAGATGTGCATTCATCATGCTCAGGACATCACCAAAAAAAACATCTTGCATATATTTTTTTAATTACCTTTATAAATAGTCTTATTTTTTAAATTAGCTATTCTAAAACCAGATTAGCCTAAAAGTGATTTGTGCCTTTAATTATTAATGGAATATGTTTCAAACAAACAATATAAAAAAACAGAATTTAAAAGTAAATTCAAGATGTTCTAACTGTTGACACTTTTACAAGATTTTGTTATATTTTTCCGTAAAAATTTATTTAGTTTGTAATGATGTTTACTCTACATTTTATCTACAGTTCAAAAATCATTTTACTTTCATTGCTCTTTTTTTTTTTATCATTTGTTCCATCATCTATTTTGAAAACCTTTTGCAAGGCATTTTACTATGCTGTAATATTAGGAACTTTGCATTCGTTGCATTTAAAATATTTGTTATATTTTCATTAAATGACATCTTATCCCAAGTATATTTTCTCTTTTTAATTTTGTATCCTTAAAAATAATCGTAAAAACAGACAGTAATGGTATTCTTAAAATCCTTAATTGTTTAATTAAACCTTTAAGTCCAGCAATAATTAAGTTTACCTATAGTGAACATTTCTGGCCATAAATTTAATGACTTTTTCCAGCTTCAAAAGAAAAACAAAATTCTTAACAGAATGAAACAAACTGTAAAACATTAGTTCAAATTTGAGTTATGTTTGGACTTTAGAATGTTATAGAATGAATACTGTTGAAAATCTCCTAAAAGACAACTTATATATCTAATTCCTCTATTGGTTTCAGGAGACAAATAGTGTGTATTAGGGTTTCTCAAACGGGATTCCGGTTGTTCTTTTAACCTGAGAAATCCCCTAAATTTCTTAAAAATTCACTTTTTTTCTTATTTTGTGTTAAGGTTAAGGAATTTTACAAATAGAAAGCATAATTAACTCATTCACTGTCAGAATACATTTGTATTTATTAATTTTAAACTTACCTATTAGTTTTTTTTTAAATTTTTGCTAGTTATGGCTTGTCACAAATGGTCAATAATCAATATATAGCTTATTTGTGGCACGACTATGAAAATTCTTTACTTGTCAGAACCTGTAATATCTGGAATAATTGTGCTTATGCTGTCTTAATTTTTAACCATGCCCAGTAGCTTCAATAAATGTGTAACGCCAGGTTGTTCAAATTGGGCAAGGATAGAAATGAGTACAAAGTCTGCAAGTATGAAGTTTTTCTTCATAAACCTGATTATTAAAGCCAAATGAATTGCCAAATTATCGAGCTATAAGCTTGATGCCGCTATTAAAGCAGCCAAGGTAGACAAATCAAGAATACTAGAGAGCAAAAGAAGTATGTACTACAATCTTGAAAACGAACTAGAAATCTTTCAGGATACAGGTGAAAAAACAGATAACATCTGTCTTCTCTTAAATGCATTAAACACGATTCCACTTACATCAATTGAATCGGAAAGGGCATTCTTGGTAGCAGGACTTTTCATTACTAAAATAAGAAGCCGATTGAGTGATCGGCGTATTGACCATCTTTGCTTTTTAAAATCTTATAAAAGTTTGCAATATTTTGTATTATATTTTATTTAAAAAACGAAAATTACCTTCTAAATTAGAAGTTCATTTTTTTAATTTTTAACTCAATTCAAAACATTTTTTTTGTTGTTGTTGTATGCAGTTTCCAGCAAACTTTAATTAATTTTTTTCTATTTGTGAAAATTTCTACGTTATTTAAAGGTAATTTTTATTATAGGCCTATAGACCTTACACAGCATTATTAATATGATTTTGGAGGTTACAGAACTTTAAAATTACTTTAAAAAATGGAAAATAATTATATCATTTGATTTCAAGATATTTTGTATACCTTAAAAATAATTAATTCTATCCCGGGATTTCCCGGAATCCCAGGAAACAGTTCACTTTTATCCCAGAATCCCAGGATAAGCAAAAGACTGGGAAATGAGAAACCCTAGTGTGTATCAATGATGAGCTTGGCCTCCTTTATTTTCACTTCTGATTGTTGTAAAGCATCAGCAACTAGTGGTGTGAAGGGTCTAGAGCTGAGGAAGCAAGCAATGGCTCCTATATATTCCATCTCCCTATTGAATCTTCAGTCCAGAACAGATAGGTAGTATACACCCAGTAAACACATTGGGTACTGCTGTTGTTCTTTGTCATTCCTCAGGAGCAAGACAGTAGGATTTCTTTTATAGGACACCTGTTCCATAGACTTAACTATCTCTTTGTGAAGATTTTTGAAGCTTTGGTAATCATTTATAATTTTGTTTGTTTAAACAATTTTAACTCTACTTAGTGGGATTGTTATTATGAATGTTTCTTAATTAAACTTTCTGTTGTCTTCCAGGGTACCCTTGTTCTTGTGCAAGGCTCTTAATATGTTGTAAATTTTTTATCCTATCCATCACATTGGAACAATGAATGTTTGCTCTTCTAATTAAAGACCTAACCAAGGTTACTTTAAAATGTTATAGGTTATGTAAAATGCTGGGAATGAAAAGTGTGTAACGGGTTTCTAAACATATTAGTGCTAATAAAACCTTCCCTGAAGGAGAACATAATATCCAAGAGGTGCACTGAAAAGTTGCTTTCTTGTTGCAGACTTGGTTTGAGTCCATATAGGTTGTCATTCACTTCATCTAAAAACATCTGTAGGTCTTGTTACAACACCTATAGATGTTTTTAGATTAATCTGTTCCAATTGCAATGAATATTTCGATATATGATAATTTGATATTTTCAAACATTGGAATTTTTATTTTAAACTCGTGTTCTTTGATGAAACACCAATTTAAAATAAAAATTACAATGCTAAAAAATATCAATCATCATATAGTATCGAAATAGTCATTGCAATTGGAACAGATTTAAAAACAGGGAGGCATTGTATCATCTGCCTGAACATTATGCAAAATGGAATAAAATGCCACGTGTGAGTACAGGCATGCACCATAGGCCCTATAATAACTAATTATTATAAAGCCAGTTCATAAAGGGCCTGCCAAGTTTCTGACAAAGAAAGTTCCTCCTTGTAATTAATAAGAACCAGCATTATAATATTTAGTTTTTGTAGGGCCTATGGCACATGCCCATACTCACACATGGCATTTTATCCCATTTTGCATAATGCTTAGGCAAATGATCCAATGCCTCCCATTTTTAAATCCATTCTAATTGCAATGGATATTTCAATACAATATAATGATTTGATATTTTTGAACATTCAAATTTTTATTTTAAATTGGTGTTCTGTCAAAGAAAGAGCAACATTCATCTGAAGCAGGACTCTGAAGGAACCCGTAAACATTAGTGAAGTAAATTTTTTCCAACACCAGACCTTAGGTTTTGGGAGAGAATGATTTAATTCTCTTTATTGAACACAAAGTCATTGTTGTTCTTCCTCAAAGACCATTATTCCAGAAAGTGCAAATTAAACACACATATTTGCCATCAGGCATCAAAAAAGAGCAAATGGTAAAACAAAAAAAATATGATCATAAACTCAATGCTTACATAATTCTTTGTGTGGCATGAAATGTAAGGGTTATTTTGTGACCCTCATCAGAAAATTGCAAGGAGCAATGTGCCAACATTAAGTTCTGTGTGAAACTAAAGAAAACTTTACTGAAACATTTAAGTTACTAAAACAAGTATATGGGGATAATTGCCTAGCCTATATACAATTTTACATTTGGTTTAATCAAATCAAAGATGGCTACAAGTCAATTGAAAATGATACAAAAAGTGGTCATCTGAAATGTCAATTACAGACAATAACACTGAAAAAGTGCATTAAATATTAGGTAAGGATCAGAATGTGACCTATAGAATATTGGCAGGTGAGTTGAAATTGTCCACATAATTTTACATGATTATTTGAACAAATGTAAGATCTGTTCTTGCTTTTTCTGAGCTCACTCACTGGGGGACTAAAACAGATGTGCATTCATCATGCTCAGGACATCACCAAAAAAAACATCTTGCCACAACACAAATTTTCTTAAAAACATTGTCATGGGTGACGAGACTTGGTGCTAACAGTACAATCCATTGATGAAATGCTAGAGTTCTATATGGAAATCATCAGACAAGCCCAAACCAAAAACTTTGCTTCCAAAAATCGTAGATCAAAACCATGCTCATCTGCTTTTATGACTCCAAAAGTATTGTGGATAAGGAATTTGTCCCAAATGGCCAGTATATTACTGGGAAATATTATTTTGATATTTTGGAACATCTTTGGAACCAAATTTTATATGTACAGTTGGAGTATCACACTCAAGGAAGATGGACACTGCTGCACAACAACACACCCTCACACAAGAGTACTGCCATTCATCAATTTTTGGTTTAAAAAGGAATTGTAATCCTTGGTCCCATTCTCCCAATCTGACTCCCTGTGGCTATTTTTTGTTCCCAAAATTTAAAATTCCAACGAAAGGGATTCATTACAAGTGCATTCCTGAGATTGAGGCTGCTGTGACTGCAGTACTGTATTGAATCAGGTGCTAAAACAGGAGCTGAAAAAGTCTCTTGAAATGCTCATTACTTGTTCAGAATGTTGTATTGCTCAGATAGTTTATCTATACTAATATTATAAAGAGGTAATGTTTGTATGTAAGTAAGTTTGTATGCAGCAGATAATCTCCGAAACTACTCAACCGATTCCAAAAATTCTTTCACCAATATTTAGAATGGAACTTCAGGGTGGACATAGGCTGTATATTATTCCGTTAAACATTCATATAAATTAAATTAAAAGATATAATCTAGGTTAAGGCTTTTATGTCCAACAGATGATGCTACGAGTACAACGCCCTAAGTTTGCTTTTCTGTGAGGCATTATGCTTTTCTGTGAAAATGAACTAAAGCAGATCATCTTCTATCTATTTATATAAATAAAAATGTAATGTTCGTTTGTTCCTACCGATTCCTTTAAAATTTTGACACAACACTGCATTCGAATAAGCACGTGTTTTTATATAATATACATGTCGAAATTCAACCCCACTGAAGGGAGATGGTTAGGTTTAAGGCTTACTGTGAAGAACTTGGCTTCTATGATACTATTTTAGATGTGGATTTTTGCATTTTTGATTGCGTTTTAATAGGGTACGTCAAGAGAATGTACACTAAGAAGAAATTTTTCGAAAAATTCCCACCCATGGGGGAAGTGTTATAAATTTATTAATAAAAATAGATAAAAATAGTGTTAAAAATAGATACATTTTGAGCCACAACAATGCGTGGCGGGGTCTGCTAGTTTCAAATTAAAAAATTTATAAAAATATTTATTATAGTTTTTACTTTCTAGAGCAAAAGTTTGGTTTCTTTTTAGACAATCTGTTTAAATGCCATGGGTCCACACTGAACATATTATCACACCATTAAAGTACAAGTTTGTGTCAGAATCTTTTACTGATACAGTATGTTACCAGCATTCTGATTGGGACACAAGGGAACACCTTGACAATGCACTTAAAAATGCCGTAAACTATATACAGTTTTGTAATCATTCTGTGAGCAAATTCTTGAGAAATGGCTTGATAACAGGAAACTTATGGCTACAGAAAAATTTGAGAAAATAGTGTCAAACTTATTAACTTGAAACTCTAGCCAGGATTTTTTTTACTCTTTAAACTTATACTCAACAGGGATATGGATTATTGCTCCATTTAATAGAATCTATAATAAGAGAATGACAACTCCACACAGCACAGCACATCACTTATGCTATTGACTGTTTAGCTTGTCATACTAATAAACATTTGTCTACTGAAACTCCATAGAGGAATTAGAGATTTATGAGTCATCTCTCAAAAAACAAATCAGATTTATATCATCAAAACTCTCATAGAGGCCATTCATTAATTACATGTACAGTTTAAAAGGGAAGGGGTTCACAGAAAGTATATCATTATACATGATATGGAGGAAAAGGTTGAGACACTATCTGCATGGACCTTTTTTTACTGATAATAGTGGCATAAAATTTGTTCTTATAAGCCTACTTAGTAGTATTGTGAGTAAATTATCAATTACAAAATATTTGCAGAATGTAATTGAAATAACTAATTCAGTTTTATGTATTTTTATAAAAATATTTGCTTTCAGATTTTTATCAGACACTGCTTTTTAGCTGCTGTCTCAATTGTCAGTATTTCAGCTGAATTATTTGCTTTAATTTATAAAATATGAGATTTTAGACTGGAATAGATATATTCTAATGTTTAATAAAAGTGTACAAAAAGTATGAAGGCCATCCATTAATTATGCATATAGTTTTTGAGCCACTTTTGATCCCCCTCCCCTTTAATTTTATGTACAATAGTTCATGAATTCCCTAACACTAAAAAAACAACTAAAAGAGAGGGGATTTGTCAAAAGTACAACTGGAAAGAAATATTAAAAGATCAAAAATGACTTAAAACTGTACACATAATTAATGGACGATCCCATACTTATGTATGGTACACTTTTATTAAACAAACTAGAATATATCCATTCCAGTTTAAAAATTGCACATTTATAAGTTAAAGCAAACAAACAATCTGGCAGAGAAAGCAGCTAATTAAATATCTGATAATAATCTGAAAGCAAACATTTTCATAAAAATACATAAAACTAAATTAACATAGTTATTTCCATCAATGTTTTTATTCAAATAATACATTACCTTCCTCTCAATAACTAGAACAAATTACAAAACACAATCAACAAAACCTTTAAAGCATCCAGTAACGAAATTTAATGTAAAACTTGACAAACATTTTCAATCTTAAAGGAGATCTGCATCAGGTCAATGTTACATTTCAAATTGGTATGCTCAGTAATAATCAGTAATAACATGTTTGATTTACATAAGATGTTTGATTTACTAATTATTTAAAAACTAGCAGATGAGCCCGGCTAGTGGCTAAGGCAAAAAATAACAGCAGCAAAGGTTAAAATTATTAGATTATTTCATACTTCTATCCCTTCTACTATATTATATTATATTATAGTACAGTGGGTGATCGGTTAACGAACAGATCAGATAATGAACACTTTCGCGAAAGATTTTTATGTTCAGATAACGAATACCCTACAGAACAAACACAAAAAGAAGTGATATAAAATAACGAATACCGATTGGTCTTCCGTTGTCTTCGGGCAACAATTCGAAACATTTCAGAGTGTGGGAGATGTTGACATCAACGCTCAAGCTGATATATACTGATTAGATAGTATTCCTCCGAACTTTGAAACTCTCCCTTGTAATTCCAGTCTTTTATTTTTCTGACAAAACAATTCTTTTTATGTATTCGCGAGACTGTTGGGTAGGCACTCATTAAGTTTTGAGTCTGTCTTTCTTTTCAAAAGGTGAGAGTATAATAACAAAGGTAGAGAGTGGGCAGAAAATGCCTAATGTTGCTGGGCAGTATGGTGTGAACTGGTCTATAGTAGGCCATAGTTCAATCTTAGTTAAGAAAAATATTGTATAATCAAAAAGACTCAAGCAGCTAAAGGAGTAACAAAAATCACATCTCAGAAATAAAGAACATCAAAGAGTTCATAATGGAACCTGAAACTGATCTGATGACAAAAGAACGGCAATAACTCTTGAATGAACACCAAGAAACATGGCGAGATATGTTTTCTTCTGAAAAAGAGGATTAATGCTGATATCTATTATTAAAGATCCTTTGAAGAAGTGGGAGGATGTCAGAACAACGGTCTTAGAATGACATCCAAACCAGGTTGAGGCTTGGGGATTTCTACAATTGCAATGCTATTAATTACTTACAAAAAATCCCAAAGAAGAGAGAAAAGCAATCGACATTAGACAGATTCTTTAACCCTTTCAAACGGAAAAAACATAACTAATAAAAACGCAAGACTGTGTATGTATGCATTTTTATTATTACACTAGCTGCAAGGACCTGCTTCGCTGGGTTTTTATTTGTTTGTACATTTGTATCTAATATAGTTGTTTTTTATATATATAAAAGACTGTTTTTCTAAGTAATCTAGAATCTAGCTGCAAGGACCCGCTTCGCTGGGTTTTTATTTGTGGGCAAAAAGTAACGATAGTGAAGATTAAGATAATTACATTATAGCCAATCTTACCCGTTTTCACAGAATGCAAGAATTAGGTCCCCCGTTTCCAGACTAATTAGAGAATTTTTACGTCCAGTCAAACGAACTACTGTATTTTCAATTTGATCAAGTTTCTGGAACGTTTACAATCGTTCTATAATCGAACCAATATTCGAATTTTATGTTCGAATTAAATTCGAATAAATTCGAACATAAAATTCGAAATAGAAAACCACTTTCAACCCCATGTCTCCGCACTCTTATAGCTATCGAGACGCAACCACCATAGTGCACGAATGGAGACTTGGGGCTACTACCATATACAAACACCACTCATGTGCGATGTGTAGTTTTTGGCTGAAAAGTGAAATATAGGGACACACACGTCCATTTACATATATATATATATATATATATAAATAAACGTAGTAAAAAAGTATATATTTTTTATTTCTGGGGATCTCCAGAACAAATTAATTAAATTCCCATTAAAACCTATGGTAAATCAATAATCGGTTAACAAACAATTCGGATAGCAAAGAAAGTCTTGGAACAGATTATGTTCGTTAACCATCACCCATTGTATTTGATTTATATTTACAAAGGTTATCTTATGAAAGAGTTTATCACACCAGATGACCAATCTAACACATTTAAAAAATTTTTTAAATGTGTTAGATTGGTCATTCAGAGTGATAAACTCTTACATAAGATAACCTTTGTAGTTATATAGCCAATCTTACCCATTTTCATCAGGTGCAAAAATTAGGTCCCCACAACAAACATGAGACTATATAATCTATGATTCACAACCTGCATGTATTTACAAACAAATTAATGCAATACAATTACTTTTCAACAAAATGACAAATTTTAAATGTAATGTTTTGAGTAATTTATAGAAAGCGAATGAAGAAACCATACAAGAATTACAAATGGGTTTAATAAGTACTTCTTTATGATTTTATATATAAAGCTTTTGCAGGCAAACAAGGTCACTTCATAAGGAAGTTTACTTTTCATTAAGATTTTGACTGTTTCTGATAAATTTTTAAACTTTTCTGTTTCTTATCATCAGAATTACCAATTTACGCAATTAAAAGATAAATGTAATGTAAACTATATCATATTTTACTTTCAATTCTGAATGAATTAAATAATAACACAGTAAATACACACATACCTTTGATTTGAATCCAGTATGACTTCCAAAATCAAGAATTCTTCTCAGTAGACGAGACATATTGAATAGTTTCTATGTTCTAATCGAGCTATTAGGAGACGTCGTCCAGTATGAATCTTAAAAACACGCTTCCAAACTAAAAAATAAACACCACAACAGAAAGTAAAAACTATAGGGTCAGAGGGACATCAAACATCAACCTTGAGAATTTATACATTATACAAACGCTAGATGGCGCCATATTTATAATAAAAACTTTAAAAAATAAAACCGTAAAATATTTTCCCGGTGAAAAAATATAATCAAATTATTATTATTTATTAAT
>NW_019384338.1:792053-798976 GCF_000671375.1 Centruroides sculpturatus | reverse complement strand
TATTTATTAATTTATTAAAAATATATTTTAAATATAAATTAGAATATTAATATATTAGACTTTACGTGTATTTCAAATATTATAAGCGGTGATATTTATGTATCGTACACGCGCTTCGGAATGTAAACGTCAGCTTTTAACTTTGCCGCTTGAGTAGTTTTATATGAATCATTGCAAAATATCTCGCGTATAAATGAACGAATTACGTAGTTAGAATTTACTTTTGTTACAACAATAAACAAATTTCGGTTTAAATATTTATTCGCGTGTAGTTTTAAAATGATCGCTGATTTACCGCTGGCTTATCTTACAGTCTAATGATTAATTATGTGAGATAATCAATGTATTAATTAATTGAGTTTATTTGTGAATTATTTATATTAAATATTCTTCATTTAGCCCACTTTATATATTTTGTAAAAAATTGAATCGTTGTTTAAAAATTGCAAAAAGATTTACAACAATTTCCTCTCGTCTGAAAGACTCCTAAAATCACTATTAATTTACTCTCGAGATTATTTTAAGCGTTTCGTTCTGGATTCTAAAATATCCCACAAAAAATACAAAATAAGGTGCCGTCCATTAACTATGTATAGCCTAGAGTTTCTGAGCCATTTGTATACAAAGCTGTACACTAGGAAAATCCTCTCCTCTTTAATTACCTGTACAATAGTTTCCGAACCTACTTGAAGAAATGACTTTAAAAGTTCTGCAAATATTTACTCATAAGTTTATTCAAATACCTAATAAAGAACAAATTTGTACGCCATTATTACCACTAAATACTGTTGGAGGTCGCAGACAATACTGCGAACTCCTCCATCCCACCGTACATAGCGGTGTATTTTTCGTGTTCCTTCTTCCTTAAACTGTACATATAATTAGCCTAATAGACGGTCCCTAAGTTTTGTAACACTTGAATAACTATTAATACTATTATTTAACAAGTACACTTGCGTAGAAATAATGATAAAGAAAACTTTTTGTGGATAAACTATACAAAATGGTGTTATTTCACTGTAATTGTGTCTGGAACTCGATGAAATTAATAATTTTTTTTTTTTTTCAGTAAGATGTACAATTTACAATTCTTATTCTTATTGCTCTTTAACACAATATATATATATATTGTTTTGAAATTAGTTAAAATAAGAATGAAACAAAAGGTTTATTCTGTTCTGAGTGAAGGAAGATAACCAAAATAGTTTTAAGAACTATCCGGTTACATCTTGTTGCTATTTTCGATTGTTCGGCGACATAGAATAATGCTAGTTTCTTTACATTTTGCAATAGAATATCTAAAATATTTGTGAATATTCGTAAGAATTACGTCAATAATTACTTTAACTTCAATTACTAATTTGTGATAACAAATTTGATGAATTAAATTAATATATTTTAAGTATTAAACAATTATATAGAAAATATATTCAATATACAGAACCAATATGAACACTTAATAATTCATTAGAAGGTAAAACTTCTTAACAAGATTGTTCTTTTGTAAGATTTCCTACAGCAGAATTGTGTAGAGGAAGTTTTTCGTTGAATTTTATAAATTACAAAATTTCCTAAATGAGAAAAATATCTTAAACTTTTAAAATTTATTTTAAATATTTAAATTTATTTTCTTCCTTTCGAAGTTTAGTAACAGATTTATATTATAAATAGAAAAAAATTAATTAAAATATTTAAATTCTTTATATTTGAGCAATCAAAACTTTGGAAATTCAACTACAGAGAAACCTGTGAACGATGGCCACTGAATGGAATGTAAAAATGGCCGTTGTTCTCGGATTATTTTGTATACATTTTTGTTTAACGTTCCTAAAAAACTGGCCGCCATTTAGAGGTGGCCATTTGTGGAGGTTCGACTGTATTATATCTGATTTTTTTAATAAAAATTTACATTCATAAAACAATTTTGTTCATAACTTAAGAAAATTCTCACTTTAGTTATAATTTATTTACTTTATATATTTCTTATTTCATGTAAAATTGAGTCGTTTAATTTAAGATTTATTCATAAACGTTCTCTCTTTACGAAAGGGTTAATTTTCAAAAAGTTAAGTTAAATATATTATAAATTTATTCGGAAATTATATCAAACTTTACTGGAAGGCAACGGCATAATCTCGTTTCGTTAGTGTAATAAAAATAGGATAAACACCTTAACTTGCAAGATTTCTTTCGATCATCATCAGAAACCCGACACGTGCTATTTACGAGATAACGCCCAAAGTGCATTAATAATTTGTTGAATTGTCAGGTATATATAGAGGCTTATTCATAATATCATTCCTTACATATAGCGACTACTTAGCAGAGCTGCGCGATTATCTGGCTGCTGAGATTTTTGAGTGTGTGTATATCCACAGCGCTATATGATAGCGGGAGATACCTCCACTCGAAATATTTCTGATATCCATCAGATAAGATCGTTATAACAGAGTAAGTAATTTAATATTTTCAAACTTATAAGAATAAAATTTTAACTTTTTAAAAATAATTTTCAGACTTCCAAAATGTTATCGGCTCCAATCAATAGCCCACTTTCGCATGCCACCTACGGAGCACTGTCTTCTCCATATCAACGCAATGCCACCGTTGTCGATATGGTACCTACAGACATGTTGTATATGATACACGAACATTGGTATCGTTTTCCACCAATGAATCCACTTTGGCACAGCCTTTTAGGAATAGCTATGATTGCTCTAGGGATAATAAGCGTTATAGGAAACGGAATGGTTATATATTTAATGATGACTACGAAATCATTAAGAACGCCGACAAATTTATTAATTGTTAATCTAGCATTTTCAGATTTCTCTATGATGGCATTCATGATGCCCACAATGGCTGCTAATTGCTTTGCGGAAACTTGGATTTTGGGACCTTTTATGTGCGAAATATATGGAATGGCCGGATCGCTTTTTGGTTGCGTGTCCATTTGGACAATGGTGATGATTACTCTCGACCGATACAATGTTATTGTTCGAGGAATGTCAGCTACTCCTCTTACTCACAAGAAAGCCGTCGTAGAGATTTTGTTTGTGTGGATCTGGTCTATCGGTTGGACGATTGCGCCAATGTTTGGTTGGAATAGGTAAGATTTTATTTATCGTAATTATTTAGATATATAAATTGAAATTTAATTCGTAAATAGGTACGTTCCTGAAGGTAATATGACAAGTTGCACTGTGGACTATCTCACAAAGGAAATTGTATACATGTCCTATGTTATCATTTACGGATGCGCGGTATATATGACGCCGTTAATAACTATGATCTACAGCTACTTTTTCATCGTGAGGGCGGTAGCACAACACGAAAAAACTTTACGAGAACAAGCTAAGAAAATGAACGTCGCTTCTCTTCGAGCCAATACTGATCAACAAAAGCAAAGTGCAGAATGCCGATTGGCCAAGGTTTGTTGTTAGCCTATATAAATGAGATAATGTATTTAATTACTTAACCATCGTATTAATTTGATCCATTTTATACAGATTGCTATGATGACTGTTGGTTTGTGGTTCATGGCTTGGACACCCTATATAACTATCGCTTGGTCGGGAATCTTTACGAAGGGGGATCGTCTGACTCCTCTTGCAACCATCTGGGGTTCGGTTTTTGCTAAAGCTAATGCATGTTACAATCCTATCGTTTATGGCATCAGTCATCCCAAGTATCGAGCAGCTCTTTATGCAAAATATCCATCTCTAGCATGCGCGGGCGAAGACACCAGTGATACAAAATCAGAAGCTTCTGCAACTACAGTAGTTGACGATAAACCAAAAAATCCAGAAGCTTAATATCAACAACTTCGTTCTTCTTAGATATTAATTGTGAACAAAATGTCATAGCAATAAAACATTTAACATATGTAACAAAAAATAGAAAATTATTTTTCAGAATAAAATTTAGAAGCATGCAACCAAAATAGTTTTGTAATTATTGCTACATAAATTTTATACATAAATTTCATTTAAAAAATCTCTTAGTTCTCTTAGTTATTGTTATGTTCTAGTAATAATTAACGAATTTCAAATAAAAATTTCGATTAGATAAAAATTACCAATTATAATTTATTAAAATATCTTACATATAATGGAAAATAAAGGACTTATTAAATATTTTACAATGAAAAACAATTTGTGACATTCAAAGATAATGTGATGATCCGTGAGAAAAGCGAGAATCTAAATATTTTGCATTATCGATAAGTTTTTTCCTTTGAGAAGGATCTATGCGATTAATTGTTAAATCAACATCTCGATCAAATGGTCGTCGTTCTTCTGGTTTCGATTTTTCCATTTCCTGAAAAGATCATATTTAAACATGATTAAATAATATAAATATTGATAATTTAATATTTAACTTACTAATAATTTAAATAACCCTTTAATTAGCAGGTCTCACAGACAGCTCAACATTCACTGTTGTAGGTTTTGCCAACTGATCAAATCATTCAGCTAGTATTGATAAAATATCTGTATTAATAACGTTTGAACATGTAGACCTACAGTTAACTTACGAATTTAAATTTGAAAACTTTCTTTTTATTTTTTGAAATAAGTAAAATGTATCTAAAACGGAAAGCCCTGTACTGGCAAAGACTTCTGTTCTACAGGAGTTAGTTATATTATGCAATTAATAACTAAAAAGTCTTCCTTTCTGCATTAGACAGGTTCTAATTTATAATAGTACATTTCATATAAATTGCTCCGTTTTATTTTCTGTTTAGGCTGATTTATTTTTTTGTAGAGAGTCTGTTTTAGACAGGTTTGCTGTATTTAGAATCAGTACAATTAATTGGGTGATAAGGAAATATTCTTGACCTTGGAACAGAGAAGTATGAAAAATCTTAACTACAAATGTTTCCCTATTTGCAATTATTATTATAAATTACTAATGACGATGAATTTTTGTTTTATTTAAAAAAGAAATTTTATCCAATAAATTTTATGTGAAATTTTGTTTTAACAAACGAACTTAATAAAGAAATTTATATCAATAGCTCATAATAAATTTATTTAAACAGTTTGTTTTCATACAAATTAAAAATAAATAAATAAATACCAATATTTAAAATAGGATTAAGCCCTCTTTTCAAAATACTAAAATATTTCTTAATTGTTACATATGTTATTGCAGATACTTGTATTTCTTAACAGATTTACTTTACGTTAATTAATTATAAGCCTAGTTACGATTTTCAAGGTTTTATTTACATCAATCAGAAAATAGTAGAAAATAAAATATATTTTTTGACATACTGCGAGAATAATAGAAACTTTTTGACTTAGCTCTTAACATGAAAAAAATACCACTGATCAATTAAAAATAATTTCTAATTTAATTAAATTGCAATTGTTATAATATCCATGTGTGTTAACAAATTTAAGAAACACATCTGTGCATGAATATTTTTATAATAATGATCAAAATTTGATAACTAAATAAAGAATATATATTAGAGACAGTCAAATGAAAACGAGACAGACTATATAACAAGTGTGGCACGGAAGTTGGTAATGAAGGTAGGTGTGTATATAGAACTGCCCTCTATTGGGAATCAGGAAGGAACAGCGTAAACGTTCACCACTGTGCCATTTGTCTGTTAGACATGCTCGAAGTGAGGTTGGTGTCATGTGTGCGTCCAACATCACTATGGAGGTCCACTGCTTGTTGACTTTCTGGAACATGGCGCCACACTTAATGCACAGTGGTACATAGAAGCTTTGCAAAAATTGAAGCGTGCCATCAAATCCAAACACCCAGGAATATTGACAGACAGCATCATTCTGTTGCAGGATAATGCCCACCCACATTACCAAGGTTGTTTTGACTATGCTGCAGAAGTTTCACTGGGAACTTCTGCATCCTCCATACAGTCTGATTTCTCCCCATGCGATTTCCATATTTTTGGAGCCCCGAAGAAAGATATTCGTGGCCGTCAATTTGCTTTGGATAAAAAGGTACACGCCTGGGTAAAATCATGGTTCTGTAGCAACCGCAAACATTTTTCTATGAAGGCATTGACAGTCTTGTCTCACAGTGGGATAAATGTATCAACAGTTATGGCAATTACTTTTGAAGTAATAAACAGTTTACTTACTTTTTTCCCATCTGTGTCGTTTTCATTTGACTGCCCCTAATAGTTACAGAATATTACTGTAACTATTAGGTTAGGTATATATTAGGACTGCTAAAATAAAATATTAGTAGTCCTTCTAATTCATATCTTTATTACTTAATTAAAGTATCAAACTAATTTAAAAGCTTTAAAAGATTTGCATACATCAAGAGCAGATTGCATTAGTATTATCCACATAACACAATTTACATTACCTAAATTTTTCAATTTTTACAAGAATATGGTTAATCATGATAAAATACAAGGTAAAATAGCCACTAAAAGTTTTTAAAATAAATTTTTAGTGTCAGATGTACAAAATAAATTTGTCAAAACTAAAATTAAAATGGAAATTTTACATCCTGGAAATATTGAACGAGTCTTGTAAAACTTCATAATCTTAGCACTCATACTGAATGCATCAATTGATCAGAATGTGGTAACGACAATTTCTCATTTATATGAAACTAGCTGCAAGATCCCGCTTCGCTGGGTTTTTATTTGTATGTAATAGTATAGTTTTTTATATATATATAAAAGACTATTTTTCTAAGTAATCTAGAATCTAGCTGCAAGGACCCGCTTCGCTGGGCAAAAAGTAACGATAGTGAAGATTAAGATAATTACATTATAGCCAATCTTACCCGTTTTCACACAATGCAAGAATTAGGTCCCCGTTTCCAGACTAATTAGAGAATTTTTACGTCCAGTCAAACGAACTATTTTCAATTTGATCAATTTTCTGGAACGTTTACAATCGTTCTATAATCGAACCAATATTCGA
>NW_019384338.1:756008-789020 GCF_000671375.1 Centruroides sculpturatus | reverse complement strand
TCTTGAAATATATAATTTTAAATTATTTTCTTGCCAACCACTCTACTAACAATTACTTTCATCATCATTAAGAAAAATATTTTAACCTTTGTGAATATTTCTGTAAAGTATGATAAAAAACAATGAAACAAGTCTACAGGAAAGATAAGTAAATAAAACAATATTTATTTTATTAAGAGTGAATAAAAAAAAAATGAAATTCCTAATGCTGCAACAAAAGCAATTATAAGCAGATATAGTTATCAACTAACATGTATGTCAATGTTTAACAAAATCAAGTGTAGTTTTCAAACCTGCTAAACGTTTTCTTTAAGATAACCCAAGCATCTCCAGGTAAATTAATTAGTATTTGTATAAAAGAGAATATTTTATTTTTTCACATATTTTACTAAACTACACAGTAACTCTCAATTAATTTCATATATTGTTAAAATAATAATAGTAAATGGTTAAAAATTAAAATATCAATTATAATTTCATCATAAATAAACAATATTTGAGAAAATACAGTATTCAAAATATTTTCTTAATGTCATTGATTCTGATTTGTTTATGAATCTTTAATGCTTGACTTCCTCAAATTTTGTTTCAAATTAAATTTGATCAATATTTATTTATACACAACCACTTTTGTGAGTATCTTAAAAATTTTACTTAGTTACTTTTGTTGTTTGTCTTTTTATTTCTATTATTTTAAGTTCTGAAGGATGTTTTTGTTTAAATATCAACAGCTATCTCAACTTAAATCTTATTTCTTGAATTTATATTTTATGCAAAATAAATTATAAAACTTACAGCTTTTCTTTTCCTATTTTTCCTATGGATTTCTAATAGAGATTCAGGCCGTTTAGATTTCTGAAAATTAATTTTAAAATTAATCAACATTTAGCAAATTTATTTTTATAACAAATTTGTTCATATTGTGAAAATATTAAAATATATGTTATATGAAATATTAGTATATTTACATTAAATGTGTAAATTCTGCAATTTTCCAAAGAATTATCAAGAAATTTAATTATGCAATGTTCAAATTATATCAAAATGGTTATCAATTAATGATTTTCTCATTAATTAATAATGTCAAAAACCGATATCTCTAACAAATACTTTGTGATTATATCAGTAATCATATATAAATTAATAAATTACATATAGTTACTAAAACATACATTTCACAAGAGTAAATTTATAAATACAAAATGTTATAAAAAATTACACACATTTTCTCAGTCCATAATTGTATATCATCTTTTTGTTTATGTAAACTTTAACACTTATGGAAATAATTTGAAGAATTATTTATAAATTATAAAATTATTAAATTATAATTAAGAAACTAAACATTAAATTTTTACAAAATACAAAGTGTCTTTTGGGAAACCCCAAATATCAGTAACAATAAAGCATTATAATTCATTTTGTTTATTAAAATAATCATTTTTCAGCAAGGAATCTTTAAATAATTTTAAGAAAATTGTGAAATCTCAATTTATCTTATAAATACATATAGTTAAGTATAATAAGTGCAGATAATTAATGATAATTAAAATTTATTGCGTTTTTTTTTAGATATGAAAAATTTCAATACATTCAATTGTTTTTATACAGTTTTGATATAATACAGTCTAGAAAAATTCAATTTTCTTTTTACACTTTTTGTTGTTCTAACACATTTCTATAGATTTCCCTTTTAAAAATCTCCATTTGTTTTAATTCTAATAAAAATATTCATACTTCCTTTCTTAAAAAGCTCAGAATTTTTTTTTAAAGCAAGTGTAGCAGTCATAAGTGTTCAAGTAAATTCTACAATTTGGCTGAATTTAGCTTATTTGAACTTGTGTAGTGACAATCTTTCATTTGGACTTTAGCCCACAATTGAAAAAAATTAAAAAAAAACTTGTTTTGCAATTTATTTGTATGGTTGTGTTACTTATGATTTATTTCAATACAGAATAGTTTTTGTATGCCATTTAGTGTTATAAGTTGCAATTATTCCTCCTCTGATTTATTAATTAATTAAAATTGAAATATTTTGTTTAAAAACTCTCATACCTTTATCAGCAAAATTATTATTGACCTGCAGTTTTCAAATTGCATATCTATAGATTTCCACTGCCATCTATCTGTCCATTCTCGGTCTTGAGAACAGAATTAGACAAAGATTGAGACCAGATTATGGAAAGATTAGGGTCTGGACCAAAAGTCATATAATTTTTAAAAATTAAAATATGAATAAAAATTGCAGTCCAGCATTGTGACAATACTACACTATTATCAAATAATTTTGGCTGTCTAAAAATCATCAGGATAAATGATATACAACAGAACATAGAAATATACAGATTTGAACACATTCTATTATATTACTACAGTAGATCCTCCTATAACACGGGTTCATATAAGACAGATTTGTATAACATGGCAGAAAAATTGCGATTGTGTTCCTATAACATGCTAAAAGAATGAGACAGATTGTCACGGCCGACTCGTGTCTCAACACGATTGGTCGAATCTGGTCCAATAGTGGACATTGCACAAACTGTTGAGTTTAAATGAGCAGCAGACCTACTAAAAAACATTTATTATTCAATGGCCATAAAAATTATATTTCTATTAATGATGTCTTCAAAGTTCTGCAAATTTTTCACAGAAAGAATAACTTATCAGGAAACACGTGATCGCAATCTGATGAGCTGCTCCACGACGAAAACAAGCTTAAGCAATGGCGTCTTCGAACGGTGCGCACTCAGTAAGTATTCCTACAATTTTTTGTTTATAGAATAGTTTATATGGATTATTCCCAAAAAATTATATGTGTTTTGGAAATGTTCGAGTCAAATTAGTCTAGAATCAATTAATTTTATGGAAGAAAATCTTTCAAACAGCCGTACACAACCTTTAGCTGTACACCTAAACTGCACAAGTGCCAGGCTGTGAACAGCTCATGTATTTGTGACTAGTAAAACACTGAATTCATATAACACAGAATGTATCTACCATGTTATAGGGGGTCTACTGTAATTCATATTATTTTTACTGGTTTTTAAGGTCTGAAACCAATCCCCATTTTTCATACAGACAGCATTTTTTTTTTATACAGTTGTTTCTTACATGGATTTTTTGGGAGTGCATCAACTGTGTAAAAACAGAATTGGGTTTATATANAAGTGAGATATAGGGACATACATGTCCATTTATATATATATATATAGATATAAATATAAGAAAACTTATAATGAATAGATGTATTTTTGTAACATAGCAAAGAATTTCATTTTCATTTAGTTTTGTATATTGTGTTTTTTAGGTTGTTTACAAAGAGAAATACTATGAAGTAAAGTTAGAGCTCATTACACTCTTCTCAGACTTTAAGATAAACTTACATTGTTACTTGAAATATATGCATCCTTCTGTAAGGTTTCTGATAGAGTTAACCATTATGCAATGATTATTCTAAAAGTGATTGAATGAGGGAATAAGGAAGACAGTCATGTCAGGAGTCTAGAATAAGATGTATCAGAAGGATGACAAAAAGGCAGTTTTGAGAACTGTTTGACTGGTTCTCATTAACAGACAAATAATTGCACTGAAATCTGATCAGTTGTTACTATGGTATCAATCAACATGTACTGTACAGCACAGTAGGAAACAGACTGCTTGAGAGTGAACCTAAGAAAATGACGTACCAAGAAGTATTTAACTTGAGTAATATGGCTGACAACAGACTGACCTGATGTATAGCCAGAAAGAACTGATATTATGAATGGCAAAATATAGAGTTCAGTTATGATGAATCCAGATTATGTCTGGAACAAAGTGATCAATGTTAACATGGTTGACAAAAAGTTAAAGAAAAGACTTGTCAAGGTTTAACTACTAAGAGGTATACATTTATAATATCTGTAACAATGGTTTAGGAAGCAATTGCTTATGAAAAGAGTCTAGATTTGGATGTTTGTACCTGCAGTAAATAGACATAATGATAAATTTGGTGGTTACATCCAAATCTTTTTTATCTATACTAATATTATAAAGAGGTAATGTTTGCAAGTTTGGATGTAGGGGGTAATCTCTGAAACTACTCATCTGATTTCAAAAATTCTTTCACAATATTTAGAGTGGAACTTCAGGATGGACATAGGCTGTATATTATCCATTAAACATTCATATAAATTAAAATATATCATCTAGGGCAGGGGTGGCCAAAACGTGGCGCATTGGATGATTACAAGTGGCGCTTCAGTTAGTTCTGAGCAAAATTGCCAGATTTGGCTTTTTTGCGATTAAGAATATTATATAGAAAAATAAATTTTTTATAGTCTGTCTTGGCAAGTTCATTTGTTGCACAATTCGTTACGGTCTATTTTGCAGATAAAATGAGTATTCTCCACATAGTAAATTACAATGTATGCATGTATTTTGAGTCTTGCGATCTTTATTTCCGATCAGTTTACAGGAGTGTAAATGGCCGAAAACATTTATTGTGATTAAAGTTATTCCAAGCTGATCTCATTCTCAGTGCCAATAATTGTGGTGCAGAGTAATCTTCACCAAACGAGACTCTGGCAGCAATAGCACCATCATGAAGCAATCACCCTCTCGTACAGGAGATCATTGTTGACTATTGTAAATTGGTGCTTCAATAAATTGTCATAAATTAATTAATTCAACTGCGTGATTAAGTTATTCCCTTTTCTTTCCTAAGCGAAGCAGATTTATTCTTATCTCTATTTATCAACCCCTAACATTGAATGTAAGACTGTATAAAAAGTGTTTGAGTTATATGGCGCATTTGAACTCGTCTGTCAAAAAATTGGCGCATGGTATGCAAAAGGTTGGCCACCCCTGATCTAGGGTTAAGGCTTTTATGTCCAACAGATGGCGATACGAGTATGATGACCTAAGTTTGCTTTTCTGTGAGGCATTATGCTTTTCTGTGAGGATGAACTAAAGCAGATCATCTTCTATCTATCTATATAAATAAAAATGTAATGTTTGCTTGTTCCTACCGATTCCTTTGAAATTTTGATACAACACTGCATTCGAATACGCACGTGTTTTTATATAATATACATGTTGAAATTCCCCCCACTGGGGGGGGGGAGATGGACAGGATTAAGGCTTATTAAGGCTTACCCTAAAGAACTCTGCTTCTATTTATACTATTTTAGATGCAGTTTTTTGCGTTTTTGATTGTGTTTTAATAGGGTACGCAAACAGAATATACACTAAAAAGAGATTTTTCAATATTCCCCCCGCGGGGGAGAGGGAAAGGATTAAGGCTTACTGTGAAGAACTTGGCTTCTATTATACAGTAGAGCGCCATTTATCCAAAAGCTGGTTATCCGAAACGTCGGTTAACCGAAAGCATTCCAGTCGGCAATTTTAAATATTTGCTAGTGCTGTGGCACTGTAATCTTTGGCTATATCTTGGGCTGCTCCAATATTTTTTTTTGTTGGTGTGTGTGTTTTAGCTGGCAGCACTGGCACTTTTGTGTGGTGTTTTTCTGAGGACTGTGCGTCATGCTGAATCGAACGTTTTTGATACTAGATCAACTGTTAAAGTATATATTTTTTTTGTTTTTATATTTTTCAATATATTTATTTTGTTTGTGAAAAATAAGGAAATAATTTTTAACGATACAATAGCCACGATTATTATTTTAAAAAGTTTTCGTTAGACTTAACATCGATGAAAATTCAACGCGAAGCGACACGCAACGGAGAAAAATTTCAATACGGGATAAGTTAATATATTTTTTCGTACATAATCGGTTATCTGAAAAATAAGTTATCCGAACAACCTCGGTCCCCAATTGATTCGGATAAACGATGCTCTACTGTACTATTTTAGATGCCGCTTTTTGCGTTTTTGATTCATTTTAATAGGGTACGTCAAGAGAATGTACACTAAGATGGAATTTTTCAAAAAATTCCACCCCACAGGGAAGTGTTATACATTTATAATAGATATATTTTGAGCCACAACACATGGCAGGGTCTGCTAGTTATTTAATAATTTTCATTAACAAACCTAAAATTTTTTAGCAAAGATTATAAGCTAATAAATAAAAGATAAATGTGCTATTTGTTTGTGGTATTGTAAAAATATTTATGTTTGAATTTCTTTTTCTTCAATATTTTCAGGAAATTTAACTTTCTTTTTATTTATGTATTTTCCTGTAAACCCATTCCATCATATTTTATGGAAAATTTTGTGAAGGCCCATAAGTTTTTCAAATGTCCACAAAAGTTCATTTTAGTGAACAAATCATTTTAGTTTATTGCTTCTGATGTAAAACCTAATGAGTTGTAAAATGTTTTGAAAGTATTTACTTAAAAAATCTTATTCATATTATTTTCCATCTATTTTTGATGTTTCTTTAAAATAAAATTAATATTTCTTGAAATATATAATTTTAAATTATTTTCTTGCCAACCACTCTACTAACAATTACTTTCATCATCATTAAGAAAAATATTTTAACCTTTGTGAATATTTCTGTAAAGTATGATAAAAAACAATGAAACAAGTCTACAGGAAAGATAAGTAAATAAAACAATATTTATTTTATTAAGAGTGAATAAAAAAAAATGAAATTCCTAATGCTGCAACAAAAGCAATTATAAGCAGATATAGTTATCAACTAACATGTATGTCAATGTTTAACAAAATCAAGTGTAGTTTTCAAACCTGCTAAACGTTTTCTTTAAGATAACCCAAGCATCTCCAGGTAAATTAATTAGTATTTGTATAAAAGAGAATATTTTATTTTTTCACATATTTTACTAAACTACACAGTAACTCTCAATTAATTTCATATATTGTTAAAATAATAATAGTAAATGGTTAAAAATTAAAATATCAATTATAATTTCATCATAAATAAACAATATTTGAGAAAATACAGTATTCAAAATATTTTCTTAATGTCATTGATTCTGATTTGTTTATGAATCTTTAATGCTTGACTTCCTCAAATTTTGTTTCAAATTAAATTTGATCAATATTTATTTATACACAACCACTTTTGTGAGTATCTTAAAAATTTTACTTAGTTACTTTTGTTGTTTGTCTTTTTATTTCTATTATTTTAAGTTCTGAAGGATGTTTTTGTTTAAATATCAACAGCTATCTCAACTTAAATCTTATTTCTTGAATTTATATTTTATGCAAAATAAATTATAAAACTTACAGCTTTTCTTTTCCTATTTTTCCTATGGATTTCTAATAGAGATTCAGGCCGTTTAGATTTCTGAAAATTAATTTTAAAATTAATCAACATTTAGCAAATTTATTTTTATAACAAATTTGTTCATATTGTGAAAATATTAAAATATATGTTATATGAAATATTAGTATATTTACATTAAATGTGTAAATTCTGCAATTTTCCAAAGAATTATCAAGAAATTTAATTATGCAATGTTCAAATTATATCAAAATGGTTATCAATTAATGATTTTCTCATTAATTAATAATGTCAAAAACCGATATCTCTAACAAATACTTTGTGATTATATCAGTAATCATATATAAATTAATAAATTACATATAGTTACTAAAACATACATTTCACAAGAGTAAATTTATAAATACAAAATGTTATAAAAAATTACACACATTTTCTCAGTCCATAATTGTATATCATCTTTTTGTTTATGTAAACTTTAACACTTATGGAAATAATTTGAAGAATTATTTATAAATTATAAAATTATTAAATTATAATTAAGAAACTAAACATTAAATTTTTACAAAATACAAAGTGTCTTTTGGGAAACCCCAAATATCAGTAACAATAAAGCATTATAATTCATTTTGTTTATTAAAATAATCATTTTTCAGCAAGGAATCTTTAAATAATTTTAAGAAAATTGTGAAATCTCAATTTATCTTATAAATACATATAGTTAAGTATAATAAGTGCAGATAATTAATGATAATTAAAATTTATTGCGTTTTTTTTTAGATATGAAAAATTTCAATACATTCAATTGTTTTTATACAGTTTTGATATAATACAGTCTAGAAAAATTCAATTTTCTTTTTACACTTTTTGTTGTTCTAACACATTTCTATAGATTTCCCTTTTAAAAATCTCCATTTGTTTTAATTCTAATAAAAATATTCATACTTCCTTTCTTAAAAAGCTCAGAATTTTTTTTTAAAGCAAGTGTAGCAGTCATAAATGTTCAAGTAAATTCTACAATTTGGCTGAATTTAGCTTATTTGAACTTGTGTAGTGACAATCTTTCATTTGGACTTTAGCCCACAATTGAAAAAAATTAAAAAAAAACTTGTTTTGCAATTTATTTGTATGGTTGTGTTACTTATGATTTATTTCAATACAGAATAGTTTTGTATGCCATTTAGTGTTATAAGTTGCAATTATTCCTCCTCTGATTTATTAATTAATTAAAATTGAAATATTTTGTTTAAAAACTCTCATACCTTTATCAGCAAAATTATTATTGACCTGCAGTTTTCAAATTGCATATCTATAGATTTCCACTGCCATCTATCTGTCCATTCTCGGTCTTGAGAACAGAATTAGACAAAGATTGAGACCAGATTATGGAAAGATTAGGGTCTGGACCAAAAGTCATATAATTTTTAAAAATTAAAATATGAATAAAAATTGCAGTCCAGCATTGTGACAATACTACACTATTATCAAATAATTTTGGCTGTCTAAAAATCATCAGGATAAATGATATACAACAGAACATAGAAATATACAGATTTGAACACATTCTATTATATTACTACAGTAGATCCTCCTATAACACGGGTTCATATAAGACAGATTTGTATAACATGGCAGAAAAATTGCGATTGTGTTCCTATAACATGCTAAAAGAATGAGACAGATTGTCACGGCCGACTCGTGTCTCAACACGATTGGTCGAATCTGGTCCAATAGTGGACATTGCACAAACTGTTGAGTTTAAATGAGCAGCAGACCTACTAAAAAACATTTATTATTCAATGGCCATAAAAATTATATTTCTATTAATGATGTCTTCAAAGTTCTGCAAATTTTTCACAGAAAGAATAACTTATCAGGAAACACGTGATCGCAATCTGATGAGCTGCTCCACGACGAAAACAAGCTTAAGCAATGGCGTCTTCGAACGGTGCGCACTCAGTAAGTATTCCTACAATTTTTTGTTTATAGAATAGTTTATATGGATTATTCCCAAAAAATTATATGTGTTTTGGAAATGTTCGAGTCAAATTAGTCTAGAATCAATTAATTTTATGGAAGAAAATCTTTCAAACAGCCGTACACAACCTTTAGCTGTACACCTAAACTGCACAAGTGCCAGGCTGTGAATAGCTCATGTATTTGTGACTAGTAAAACACTGAATTCATATAACACAGAATGTATCTACCATGTTATAGGGGGTCTACTGTAATTCATATTATTTTTACTGGTTTTTAAGGTCTGAAACCAATCCCCATTTTTCATACAGACAGCATTTTTTTTTTATACAGTTGTTTCTTACATGGATTTTTTGGGAGTGCATCAACTGTGTAAAAACAGAATTGGGTTTATATAAATCTAATTCATTATTTATAAACATAATTTATTAAAAGAATATTCTTAGAAAAAATAAAATAAAAATTCACTCAATAAGGTTGTTCTATTTTCTTTTTAAATTTGGTATAAGAATATCAGATCTCTGGTATTTTTGAAACCGTGTCAGTAATTTATTTCAATTCAAACACAAATTATTTATCATATTCATACAGACACTTGGCAAATCACAGAATTAAATTTTATTCAGTTGATACGTGTTTTTTTCTTACATGTTTCGGGCATTTCTTGTCCCTCTTCAGTCAACTTTTTTTGATGAGTTTAAACAATTTTAAAATTTTTTCCATACACTTAAAACCTTTATGATAGTACTTAAATAAAAAGGAAAAAACATGTATCAACTGAATAAAATTTAATTCTGTGATTCGCCAAGTGTCTGTATGAATACAATAAATAATTTGTGTTTGAATTGGAATATCAGATCTTATTTATACATCATTTATTCATGTAATTTCTATCATTTTTTAATGCTTTTTCAAAGCATCTTTTGAAAAGAAAGGCATGCAGTCTTTTTCAATAATGTACTTCTGATAACTGCTGAAGCTTTTTCATTTACTGTTGAGATTTTTACATTAATTCAATAATAAAGTTTTGAATTAATGAAAAAAATGGTTTTAACATTTATCAGAAGTATTTGAGTTATTGAGTCTAAACTTAGAGTCAAATCAGACAGATGAATATCTGAAAGGATCAAGTTTGGACTGTGATAAGACAATATAACCTAAAATAAAATAAATTATACTTCATGCCAACTTTTGAATATATAACTACACTTAAGTGTTGTTATTATAAATATAACCTAATTTAATTTAGTAATACTTCTATATTTGCAAACTGGTTACAGTTTTTATATCATCACAAAAAGAGGAGAAGAATATCTTACATTTCTTTGTCTATCATATCATATATATATATATATATGTGTTACTACAGTGGGACCTCACTTAACGAGAATAATTTGTTCCAGAATCTTACTTGTAATGCAAAACACTCTTTAAGTGAAACAGTTTTCCCCATAGAAATTAATGTAAAATACGATAATGCGTTCCATGCTGAAAAAAATACTCAAATATTTTATGTATAATGTTTATTTATTGAAAGAAAATTACACAATATACATTATTAAGAAGTGTGAATCATCATCATCTTTTCTTCTAGTAGTGTGGAATGCAAATTTGATTTGCAGAAAACAAAAAAATCAAAGATAACATGTCTGATGAAGACACCAAACGATATGCCTAATTCTTGGGCTATGTAAAGGCTATAATTAAATATTAGAAATTAATTAATTTGACTAGAGGTAGGCAGTTATGCTGCCATCTCATATTAAATTTAATAATTATAAATAATTAATTTTTAATTTAGACATTTCTAAAATTTGATTTGGAATTGGTCATTAAATTTAGTACAAGATGGCATGTTTATTATATAACGGGCTATGATTGTCAATGTTTATACTTAATATGTGTGAACATAAGTTTGGAAAAATGTGTGATCACGAGCAATACTAAGATGCTAGCAAAACAAGTGCTAAACACAGACTGATGGAGCATGTACACAATCCGGGATTTCCCCTCTCCTTGTCACTCGTTATGCAAAACATCGCTTGTTAAGCAAAGCAATTTTTTACAATTTGTTTTGCTTGTTATGAGAAACATTCATTAAGCGAGGTTCCACTATATATAAACACTAGTGATGCCAAAATTTCTCCTGATTCTGATTCTTTTGAATAGTTCTAAATTTTATTTTTGTTTAGAAAAATTGATTTACATTATGAGCATGATACATTCATTAATTAATAAACATCAAGCTTAAGAATGAAAAAGATTGGGAAATCCAGAATCAATCTTTCAAAAAAAACCCCAAAATTCTCCATTTATATGTAAATATGCATACTTTTATTGTGTACTGCAAAACAAATTTGTAATCTTATTTTTGATAAAGTTAACATTGCAACACTACCATGAAAGAAATTACAGCTAATTCCTTTTTAGTCAAAGAACAATCCCATCATATCACTTAGGTTCATCTTTGGAAACTGCTTTGTTGGCCGATGCAATGACTGGGGAGGAAGAAAAAGATAAATAAGATAATGCACTTTTTTTTAATGCTTCTCACAATTGGTGTCTTGTACATGCTTTAATTCCATCATATTTAACACTAAATTTTACAAATGAACAATCATCATCATCATCATGAGTTAACCAATTTTTGAATTCATTCACTTAAGCCATAAATGTCTATACTGTCTCATCTTGAAAAATCAATTCTTAAAACTCAAAACAGCAGAAAACTTATTGCAAACAATTATTTTTACTTAGAATTCAGCAAATTGAATTGAACAAATGCAATTTGCTCAATTCCAAGTAAAAATATGTTCACAGTATCATCTGTGAATCATAACAAAACACTTACATATAAGATGAAACTAATTTAGCTTGAACAACATCTTAAATACTTTTTCAGCAACAATTTAATTTATTTAAACAAAAATTTTTGACTCTTTTTTCATAGGTCAGGTTTAACAAGAAGATTTGAACTGTCTTCTTAAACAGTTTGAATGTTCTTGTTAAATTTGATGCAGAATTATAAAAAGAGGTTAAAAACTTTCATTTAACTAAATTAAAGTGTTACTTTTTCAGAGTATTAAAAGTGTTTTTCAAGCATTTTATTATTATAAGTAAACATACTATTAATAAATATTAAAAATAATTTTATATAATATTTTTTCAATTAAAATGTAATTTTGTTTATATTTTAAATAGTTTTGCTGACACTTAAATATTTTTGTCAAACACCAGGCTTGATTTGAAATTGCTTGTCAAGCTAACCCAATACAGGCCATGTGGCAACCATAATGTCATCCTATCTCCCCTAAAATGGGAACAATTAGTACTGACTGAGTGCAATCTCTCATAGCTCTGATTACATGAAAGAAAAGTCTGTCATGACAGACGTCACCTGTGTGGGGGCTCGCATACTCTGCTTTGTCAACATGAAAGTTTTCAATAAACTAATACTTAATTGTTAATATCATAATAGGACGTGCATTTTTCAAAATAATAGATGGCACATCTATTATTATAGTGTATCATGCAGTGTATACACTGTTTAAAAATTGCTTGTTTTAGTTATTTAAGTATTTTTGAAATGGCAGTTAGTTGTTGTTTGCCTCGGTGCCAATGATAAAAAACATCCAGTTCAGAAATTTTAAATTTCCACATGATCCAATAAGAAAAACGAATAAGAAGTAAAGATAAAAACTGGAAATAAAATCAGTTGATATGAATCTGTAGCAGGCAAAATTATAAGGACAGTTAATTTTGAATAGTTTAGAGTAATAATACTCTATAAATGTAAATATACTTTTAATGAACAATTGAATGGAAAGTTATTAACCTTCCATTCAATTGTTCATTAAAAATATATTCCCAGTATTATAACAGCCAACATTTTAAACTTTTGAAATGTTAACACTTGTTTTAAACACTGATAACACAATGCCAAGAAATAGTGAACTTTCTGAGGCTGAAATCTGAAATATGTATGAATTACAAGGTGATGGAAAGTTTCAAAGAAATAACTACAATAATTAATCATTCTAAAATTGCTGTGACCAATGTATCAACAAAACATAAAAATTAGGGGAAATGAAGAGAAGTGGACACAAGAAAAAATTAATTGACAGAGATAAACAAACAGTTTACTTCCTTACAAAACAACAAGTAAATTAACAGCTATCTATTAGACAGGTAGCTGCTAATTTACCAAAATCTGTCCCCCATCAGATGATGTGTTCATGATAACAACATAAAATACTGATAAATGAAAGTGACATCTAATTTGATACCTGTTCACAAGCAAAAAAGACTTCAATAGGCTAAATTTGTCATGAGCTGGACCAAGGAGTGGGAAAAAGTTGTTTTTTCTGATGAAAAAAGTAGAATTTAAATGGACCAGATGGTTATGGATATTATTGGCATGATGTGAAAAGAGAAGCCAAAGTTAGAATGAGATGAGTAGTCAGTTAAGAGGTGGCAGTGTAATGGTTTGGGATGCTTTTGTGTTCAATGGGAAATCTGATATTGTCATTGTTGATGAAAAAATAGATTCTTCAAAATATCAGGATATACTAAAAAATAATCTAATTGCATTTGGATCTTTTAATTGGTGGAAGTAATTGGATATTTCAATGAGACAATGCTCCACTCCATGCATCAAAATCAACTAAGATCCGGTTTATTAATGAAAACATAGAAAAAAAAAAAGTATTAGACTGGCTTTCTATAAGTCCAGATCTTAGTCCAACAGAAAATTTATGGAGTATAATAATAAAAATAGTTTATGGTAAAAATAAACATTATCATCAAGTCAACTAATTAACATTAACCAATTATGGATTCTTGAGAAAATATTGAAGTGAAACAATTGCAAAAATCAATTCAAACTATGCCTGATAAAGTGTTTGATGTTATTCAAATGAAAAAAGGTCCAACTAAATATGAAATGATAAGACTTTTGTCAAAAATATAATGCCCTTATAATTATATTACTTTTAAAATGCAGTTAATTTCAAAAACAGTTTAACAAGGGGACCTTACAGTCTCGGAAATTCAGTTCAGTAAGAGACTTTGCAAGTTAGTAGTATACCTCAAGGGTGTCCACCCAGAAGAATTGTAAAGCTCACTAGCCAGAAGATTCCGAGAAAAAGGGCTCTAAAGTTTTAATCGCAGCTCATATACTGGTCAATTTTACACTATGGCAGTGCAGCGAAATGGCTGATTCTGTAGGGAACTTGCTTGCAACGTGGGCGATCTAGGTTTGATCCTAGCTTTGGCTAACTTTTTTTTTTAATTATTTTANGTTAATATATTTTTTCGTACATAATCGGTTATCTGAAAAATAAGTTATCCGAACAACCTCGGTCCCCAATTGATTCGGATAAACGATGCTCTACTGTACTATTTTAGATGCCGCTTTTTGCGTTTTTGATTCATTTTAATAGGGTACGTCAAGAGAATGTACACTAAGATGGAATTTTTCAAAAAATTCCACCCCACAGGGAAGTGTTATACATTTATAATAGATATATTTTGAGCCACAACACATGGCAGGGTCTGCTAGTTATTTAATAATTTTCATTAACAAACCTAAAATTTTTTAGCAAAGATTATAAGCTAATAAATAAAAGATAAATGTGCTATTTGTTTGTGGTATTGTAAAAATATTTATGTTTGAATTTCTTTTTCTTCAATATTTTCAGGAAATTTAACTTTCTTTTTATTTATGTATTTTCCTGTAAACCCATTCCATCATATTTTATGGAAAATTTTGTGAAGGCCCATAAGTTTTTCAAATGTCCACAAAAGTTCATTTTAGTGAACAAATCATTTTAGTTTATTGCTTCTGATGTAAAACCTAATGAGTTGTAAAATGTTTTGAAAGTATTTACTTAAAAAATCTTATTCATATTATTTTCCATCTATTTTTGATGTTTCTTTAAAATAAAATTAATATTTCTTGAAATATATAATTTTAAATTATTTTCTTGCCAACCACTCTACTAACAATTACTTTCATCATCATTAAGAAAAATATTTTAACCTTTGTGAATATTTCTGTAAAGTATGATAAAAAACAATGAAACAAGTCTACAGGAAAGATAAGTAAATAAAACAATATTTATTTTATTAAGAGTGAATAAAAAAAAAATGAAATTCCTAATGCTGCAACAAAAGCAATTATAAGCAGATATAGTTATCAACTAACATGTATGTCAATGTTTAACAAAATCAAGTGTAGTTTTCAAACCTGCTAAACGTTTTCTTTAAGATAACCCAAGCATCTCCAGGTAAATTAATTAGTATTTGTATAAAAGAGAATATTTTATTTTTTCACATATTTTACTAAACTACACAGTAACTCTCAATTAATTTCATATATTGTTAAAATAATAATAGTAAATGGTTAAAAATTAAAATATCAATTATAATTTCATCATAAATAAACAATATTTGAGAAAATACAGTATTCAAAATATTTTCTTAATGTCATTGATTCTGATTTGTTTATGAATCTTTAATGCTTGACTTCCTCAAATTTTGTTTCAAATTAAATTTGATCAATATTTATTTATACACAACCACTTTTGTGAGTATCTTAAAAATTTTACTTAGTTACTTTTGTTGTTTGTCTTTTTATTTCTATTATTTTAAGTTCTGAAGGTTGTTTTTGTTTAAATATCAACAGCTATCTCAACTTAAATCTTATTTCTTGAATTTATATTTTATGCAAAATAAATTATAAAACTTACAGCTTTTCTTTTCCTATTTTTCCTATGGATTTCTAATAGAGATTCAGGCCGTTTAGATTTCTGAAAATTAATTTTAAAATTAATCAACATTTAGCAAATTTATTTTTATAACAAATTTGTTCATATTGTGAAAATATTAAAATATATGTTATATGAAATATTAGTATATTTACATTAAATGTGTAAATTCTGCAATTTTCCAAAGAATTATCAAGAAATTTAATTATGCAATGTTCAAATTATATCAAAATGGTTATCAATTAATGATTTTCTCATTAATTAATAATGTCAAAAACCGATATCTCTAACAAATACTTTGTGATTATATCAGTAATCATATATAAATTAATAAATTACATATAGTTACTAAAACATACATTTCACAAGAGTAAATTTATAAATACAAAANAGTTGTTATAATTTAAAAAAAAAAAAAAAGTTAGCCGAGGCTAGAATCATACCTAGATTGCCTGCATTGCAAGCAAGCTCGCTACAGAATCAGCCATTTCGCTGCACTGCCATAGTATAAAATCAACCAGTATATGAGCTGCGATTAAAACTTTAGAGCCCTTTTTCTTGGAATCTTCTGGCTAGTGCACTTTACAATTCTTCTGGGTGGACACCCTTGAGGTATACTACTAACTTGCAAAGTCTCATCCCGAACTGAATTTCCAAGACCGTAAGGTCCCCTTGTAAAATGATTTTAATCATCACACATTAATGACAATGATTTTTAACATTGTTTTGTGTTTATTATTATGTATCTAAAATTTCAAAAGTACAGTATATTACAAACTAAAGTTGAGTAATTAAAACTAAATTGTTGTCCTCATAATTCTGTTACAAGATCAAAAACGAAAGCCAACAATTGTAAAAGCATCAATTTATACTTATTATTTTAAGCTTGTGTACCTTTCTAAAAGTTCTGCCTTTGTCCCTGTTGTCTTGTCCCCTAATTCGTTTAATTTCTTTTGTAATTCAGCAACTGTTAAATTCTTTAAGTCCATGTTTTATAAGTAGATTAAAACTTTCCATTGAGTTTCCACTGTTTACTCATTACTGGAAGTTAAGTACACATCAAGCTGATGCTAGCACCAGAAGTAATGAGATTCAAACTATGCATACCCATTTAAAAAATTTTTAATATCCAACTGAAACAAATAATTAATTTTCTTGTTAAACATGGAAGAATCATTTTAAAAATTGGAAACAGTAATGAGATATGTTGGATTCTGATTTCCAAAAAATGCCCAATGTTTTTAGATTCCTAATTCCGATTAATTGTCCCATCACTGATAAACACGTTATCTTATAAACTAATACTATAAATAATAAGTATAAAATAATTAAAAGTTATTAAAATTAAAATAATAAAATAAAAAACAATTAAAATAACAAATAACAATAATGAATTTCAAATATATTAATCAAAGTCATATTTTTTTTACAAAAATGTATACGTACATTGAAATCTTCCAGTTCTTTGGCTATCTTTTCATTCTTAATGTGTTCAGTAATTTCTTTTAAATCTGTAGTTGGTTCTTTTGGTTTCCTTTCCTATTTAAATACAAAATATTAGAACTTTTATGAATGATTAAATATGAAAAATTTCATTATTTCACAAAATGTACTCAGTATTGTCAATACATAATTAAAAATTATTTATATTTAGAATACAGTGTTCTTCTCAAGTTTGTTTTTGCAAGTCAGTCAACAAGCTAAATATTTCCTCTAACCAGTTATAATAATAAAATAAAAAATGTTTTTATTATCTTTTAAACATAACTTGATGAAGAATTTGTATGCTGTTGAATATTATAACATGAGTATTGATTTGTTGTCATTAACTGATACTCCTAAGTAAATTTGCAGTAACATTGTAACCATTTAAAATTTTTTCCTGGAAAAAATACTGGAAAATAAGTCATATTCTATAAATTCATCTGAGCTAATATAATTTAAAATTACTTTCAATTACTTTTATTGTATGGCTTCAAATATTATCTTTAATGAAGAACTATAAAAAATTCAAATAAAGCTATCCACAAAATTGCAAAATTCTGCATATATAATAAAACTATTTACACATTTAATTCTATTTTTGTCTTGCTTTTTGCATAGTGTTATATATTTAATGTCTGAATAATTGCAATGTCCAGAAATGATATTTTAATTTAAAAAAAGTAAACAATAATGCACTCTGTGTTGATAAAATTACTTGACTTTAAATATAAAAATTATAAGATAATTTTTTTGAAGTTGCATAGAAGTAAATTATGAAAAACAGAGCAGTTCCCTTTTCTGCCTCTGTCTATTTTTAAATCTAAAATTTATATTTACTTTTAATTACATATGTATATAGTTTTTATAATTTAAATTTACATGTACCACATAATTATTTTTCAACCAACTGAGGTGTTTTTCTAAGAACAGAATTTTAATTTGTTTTATTAATTTTTAAAATAAACCATTGTTGAAAGTACAGAGAGCTGTCCCATCTCCCAGCCACAGATCCTTTTGATGTTATAGCAATTGGGAGTGATTTAAGGATACAATTTGAAGAAACAATATTTGCATCTGGCAATTGACTTCGCCACTTGGTATTTATGGACATTAAGCTTCAGAACTCAAACTGCCAAGGACTTCTTGAACTTAATAAACAGTGTCACACAAATACAAAGACTGAAAATGATATTAGCAGACAGGTATGCAGTATCAACTCATAAGAATTCATATGTTTTCTAGGAAAACAAGAAATAAAATTAACATTTATATCTTCCAATTATCTGGCAAGTAATGGCTTATGTGAAAGGGTTAACCAAACCATCATAACCCTGCAAGATAAACGAAAACAGCAGGGTCAGTTGTTGGAGTAAATTACTCAAAACAGTAATGGAAGAATATAACAACTCCCCTCACTCAGTAATGGGTTTTTCACCATAATATCTCATGTTTGGCGTCCCACCATTCCCCCAAGAATGCTCTCCCGTCAGTAAAAGAAGCTAGAAAGCTGGCTTACAAAAGTACTCAAAGGAAACAGGAAGTGAATAAGAATTATTTTGATAACAGACACCATAAGGTAATGTTAAGTACAGCGGACCTAGTACTAGTTGAAAATAAAACTGCAATTACGCAGAAAAAATTAGAACTTCTAATGTCTGGACCGTATAGAGTAATAAGACAAGTATCAAATGTACTACAGTAGAGTGTCTATTATTTGAATCAATTGGGGACTGGGATTGTTTGAAAAATCGATTTTTTGGATAATCAATTATGTACGAAAAAATACATTATTAATATAGTATATTAGTATATATCAATAATAGTATATTAATATATCCCATGTTTAAATTTTTCTCCACTACGTGTCACTTCACATTGAATTTTCGTCAATGTTAAGCCTAACGAAAATTTTTATAATACAGTAGAGCGTCGATTATCCGAATCAATTGGGGACTGGGGTTGTTCGGAATATCGATGTTTCGGATAATTGATTATGTACAAAAAAATATATTAATTTATCCCATCTTGACATTTTTCTCCATTGCGTGTTGCTTTGCATTGAATTTTCGTCGATGTTAAGCCTAACAAAGACTATTGTATCGTTAAAAATTATTTTTTTATTTTGTACAAACAATATAAATATATTGAAAAATATAAAAACAATAAAAAATTATACTTCAAAAGTTAATTTAGTATTGAAAACGTAAAATATTTGAGTAGTCCAAGACATAGCCAAAGATTGCAGCGCCACAGCACTGGCGAAAACTTAAATTTGCCGACTGGAATTCTTTCGGATGATTGACGTTTTGGATGATTGACTTTCGGATAATCGACGCTCTACTGTAATAATAATCATGGCTATTGTATCGTTAAAAATTATTTCTTTATTTTGTACAAACAAAATAAATATATTGAAAAAATATAAAAACAAAAAAATTTATACTTTAGAAGTTAATCTAGTATCAAAAATGTTTGATTCAGCATGACACAGTCTGACTGGAATGCTTTCAGTTAATCAATGTTTCAGTTGATCGGCATTCAGATAATCAACACACTATTGTATATAAAATAGAATGGGGAACAAAGGGAAAACCGTCAGACATCATCCACATATACAAGTTACATTTATACAATAATCCACTCTTGGATCTACAGAGCAGGGGGATGTAAAGGTGTAGATAATCCCCAAAACCAGAAATACAGTTCAGTGCATAAAAACCAGTGACAGTTGAAACAATAGAGCAAGTGTGGAACAAAAGAAGAAAGAAAGAAGCTTTGAGAAGGTCAAGAAGGAAGGACCACGTGTAAACGACAGAAATTGAAAGATGGGAAAAAGAAACTTTACACATAATTAAAACATGAAATAACAAAATATATAAAATTCTTTATAAAATATATCTATACTTTAGTTTTTCTTTCTACATCAGAAGGCGTATCTGTCCAACAAGACCGATCTTTTTCCTTTTCAGAAAGGACTCTTTGACTAAATGTTCTGGGTCCCAATCCAATTTTCACTCCAAAGTTATCAGGTAGCACCGTCATCCATTCTTCTCTGTGAGATGTAGTAACATTCTGATCCTAGAATATTTTAAAATTTTAATTTATGTATTTCATTTAAATACTACACAAATATTTAAATCAATTATTAATATATATATTTTAAATTGTGCACTTTAAACTTAATCATATTTTCCTCCTCAATATTATTATATATTAAAATAATCACAGAATTTTATTATTTTCATTAAATAATAATTGATTATTATTTAATGAAATTAATTAAATATTAATGAAATATTAATATTTAAAAAATGATTTAAATCTAAAAGTCCAGCATATTTTAATTAAACATAATCAATAATTTTATAATCAATGGCAAACCCTAATAAAAATAAAATAATATCATTTCTTAATGGTAAAAGATTTCGAATGATACAAACTGGTAACAATTGGTAGGAAACAGTGACAAATGGCAAGTCCTTTGCAATCATTTACTTTATACAAGAGAATATTAAATGATGGAAATGATACCTGCAGAATGATACAGAAGAAAAGAAGAAAACAAAAAGAATAGATTGTTAAGAAATATAGACAATAGTTTTATTTTAAGATTCTCTTATTTAAAAATTAAGTTGTAATTAACATAGTTTTCAAATTTTAGTTTAGTATTTAGATTTGATAATGTTTATTTATTCTGTTCCAAAACTATTAGAATTGAATATGTTTAGTGTTCTCAACAATTTTTGTAAAATATGTTTAAGCATCTGATGATGGATTATCAGCCTGAAAGGACTTAAAGCCTGAGCACTTTCAGACTCAAGCCCATCATCATATGCAGGTTGTTGTATGTATTATACTTCTAATAATATTAAATGTCTAATTTGTTAAGTTACAAAGAAGTGTTCATTATTTTGATCTTGTAATGTTTTCACATTTTTCAATTCTGAATGAAAACTCAAATTACCAATATAATTTAGTAAGCAACATTGAATGATATCATCTGGTAAATGTTCTATCTACAAATCATAGCATATTATTTGATTTTATATTATTTCACATTTTAAATACACTCATCATCATAAAAATTAATGCATCAAGAAGGAGTTGTATTGTTGCAAAACTTGGCATGCAGATAAGTCTGAAGCAGATATGGAAATGATTAGAGTTATAGTATGATGGCTCATTGTGTAATGCCAGCAGAGGACATTAAAGTGCATCCCCTAGGCCTATATAAAAAATAAGGCATCTTGTCTGTATTTTACCTGTTGCAGAAGGATGCTATATCACTAGAGATACCCGTACTTTGCAATCAAAGACCATGTGAACAACTAACCAAGTTCGAGAGGGAAGGTCCTTTAGGTTGAGAGAAGCTAAATGATCATCTTACTAAATAACCTGCCATTTAAGCCATTCTGACAACACTGTGAGGTATTGGGATCATTGGATGAGAAAGAGTTCACACACACACACAGACCCAGGTTCAGGAGACCACTGGCCAAGAAGACCGCCCAGTGATATGACAAGCATTCACACAGCCAACCATATCATTGTCTGCCATCCAGACACAGATGGCACCATTATTACAGGCCTGTATCTGTCTGTACCATTTCGAGGTGCCTGGTGAGAAACATTTGTTATTGTGCCAGCTATTACATGTGCTGCCATTGACAGCCACCCACTGTCACTTCTGTTTGGCATGGTGTCACTCCTGATGGGATTGGACCACAACTAATGGAACTGGGTCATCTACAGTGACAAATCTAGCTTCAGTTTGGGCACTGATGACAGTCATGTTTGTGTCTGGAGGCCCCATGGTGAACACCTCAATCCTGCCTACAATTTGGAGTGGCACACTGCCCCAGTTATATGTGATGGTCTGGAATGCCCTCACATAAAACAGCCATTCGCCTCTAGTAGTGATCCACCTGTATCATATATCATATTGGGTATTCACTCTAGAGCAGGGGCTGCCAAAGTGGTCAATATAACATTACCGGGAGGGTTGATGAAAAGACTAAAACTTACAAATTTTGAAATGAAGATTGCTAATCTTGCTAAGGATCATCAAGCTTATCCGTCTCATTGATTGTCAATTACAAAAATTATTATCAACATATATACAATAAATGTAAAAAATGTAAAATTAAAAGAAATATGTTAAAATAGTAAGAGCTTTTTTTTATTTGTAACACAAACTTTTTGGTTGGGTCAATGTAAGGTTTTGAAAAGTTGTAGGGGGTCAACGATAAAAAAGTTTGGCGACACCTGCTCTAGAGGTAGCCCAACAGGATACTAGAACCTCCTTTCACTTGTAGTTTTTCCTGCAATAAATGATTCTTTTGCTTTCATTTTGTAATCACTTACTTATAACACCGTCACACTCACACAAGTAAAATTTCGTTCAATTCCGACAACTCTTCCTTGGGGCACTAATTATTATATCAACAAGTGTATATCAAATCAATTTTAAACACTGGTTTTTAATGTACCATTTAACATCAATTAGTCATACAAAACGATTCTTTTGGACCTCATTTCTCGTGAATTGAGACCAACTTGTATCGATTTTAGCTCATATCATTAATAACAAGTGATATCACCTCCCAACATTTAGTCATTTGAAACAGTCCAAATCCAATCCAAAAATGATATTTTAACTAGAGAAACCATAAGCAGAAACTAAAAATTAAACAGAACCGAAACTTCTAAAGAATTTTGTAAATATCCTAACATATTCAACATCCATTTTATTTCTACAGCATCGTTCTTACTTTCTGTTCAAGATGAATTTTCATGTTCTTTGCACGACGTTCGAAATCTTTGATAACATCCGAGTTATCCTCGCTGTTTTGAGCTTCACACGGAAGAGGTCCGATGGTGTAGCCATCATCAGAATCCTCCGAATCCTCCTCCTCTTTTTTAAATCCCGGAGGAAGCGCGGGACCGTAAACATCGCTGTTAAAACTCTCAGATTTCCAATTTGAAGGAAGAGCGGGTCCAATTATTTGATTGTCTTCCTCCTCTTGATCTTCGGCTGCATCGACAGAATCATTTTCAACTAATTCTTTCTCTTCCTTTTCTTCTTTACGAAAACCCGGAGGTAAAATCGGTCCAATAAAGCTGGAATTTCCTTCCATAACAGAAAAATAAATTAAATAACAAAACAAAACTCACATTTTTTTATTTATTTTTGTAGCTGTCAACTTCCTGTCCTGCACATTTTAAAAATTAGCCTAAAAATAGCCGAAAGTTAAAATTCTTCGTTATTATTTTATTATTTTATAATATTAAAAAAGAAATAAGATTAATTTACTTTCTTAAATTAATGTTAATACGTCAATAGTATAATATATTGTTTGAAGAAATTTTTTTCTATGTATATCGACTTTATTATTTAATTATATACGAAAATAAACATTAATATTTTCAAACCTTGTAGTTATATGTTCAATCAATAAAGTCTGAAATAACAAATAGTACATTTTTAAACTGTTTCCGCCCTGTGAGCACTGAAAGAGACGTTTTTTTAGCCAGTCCATTATGGTTTGGCCAAGCCCATAATGAAGAGCGGCCGGATGGCAGAGCGGTCAAGATGCAGCCTACCCGGGATCGAATCCAGACGGGTCGAAAAATCCCCAGGAATTTTTCGGGGTGGTCCATTCGGATATGTCGACCCTGTCTCTCACCACCCGGCCTGGCCAAACCCATAATGGGCTTGCTAAAACAGGCCCTCTTAGTTCCCACGGGGCAGAAAGAGTTAAAATAAAACAGCGCACAATGGGGCGGCTTGTTTTTTTTAACTCTTTCCGCCCTGTGGGCACTAAGAGGGCCTCATAAAGCAAATCCATTATGGGTTCGGCCAGGCCCACAATCAGGCGACCGGGTGGTGAGTGACGGACCATCTTAACCGCTCGTCCACCCGGCCTGGAGCGGCCTGGTAGTGAAGACGGGTTCCGACCATACCAGACGATTACCCCCCTAAAAATTCCTGGGATATTTTTAGTAAACTATCTTAATAGATGGCACCACACATGCAGTTCTAAATGTTGTCGGGAAAGTTAAGCAACTCCTTGATGAATTTTTTAAAATGAGTTTTAAAAATTCATATAATAAAAATGAGTTTTAGTTTAAAATTCATTTTTATTATATGAATATCATGCATTTAATTTATTAATTTATACAATTTTAGAAATGTAAAATTAAAAATGAAAGCTATTTTTAATTTTGTAATTTGATATTTGCACACTTAATACACATAAACTTTTATACATTCGATTTTATTGTTCTATGACTTCTTACGATGCATAAAACTGACAAAACAAAGCTACATCAGTTATATGATATTGAAACTACTTGAGCATTTGTATAAATACAAATACAGGTATACCTCGACTTACGTCGTTCCCGATTATATGTCGTTTGTCAAAAAAAGTATATGGAAAAATAAAAATCAAGTTTAAGTCATTCTATTCGACTTTACGTCTGTCCGCCACAAATATTGAAGTCGTAATATTACATCACTAGAAAAGCGTTTAAAGCACATAAAATCATATTAATTAAAATATATACTGTACATTTACAAGTATGTACTGTATTTACAGCACATGCATTCGTAAATTTAGATTACTTTTTTCTGTACTATATTAAAAACTAAAATTTATTTGTTTGTAAGCTTAAAATAGATCCTTATTAACCATATATTATTAAAAATGCATTAATAAATAAAATACAGAACCGGGAAATGGAAATTTATGGTTTAGCCTAGTGACAAGTAGATTCGGAGACAAGTAAATTCGACTTACATCGCCTCTCCTGGAACCAATTACCGACGTAAGGCGAGGTATACCTGTAGACCTATCTAACTTTTAATAAGACTGATTTATAATTTACCTATTTATTTTTACGAAAAATATTATTGGCTAAATTCAACGCAATTTTAAAGTAATCCTGATTAGTTTTGTTAATGGTTCTTGTCTAAAATTCTTTGCCGTTCTTTCCGAAGGCTTAATGTAGAAGAAAGACTTGGAAAATCGCTTGTTAAAAGCGAAGAAAGTAATTTGAATAGCTATTTAAAACCATAATTTAACATAGGCAAGATAAGCATAACGGTCTGTCCCGGAAAATCTAGCAGATTAAACCCAAGGTCCTAGATTATAATTTAGGACCTCGGACTAAACCGAGCTGGGGAAGAACAATTGCAATTCAGAAAAGATAAACAAGTGCCAAATTAATACTTCCAGGCAATTTATTGATGAGTAAATGTGCACTTAAGCGTTTTATTATAAATTTAGCGAAAGAATTTAAAATTTAAGTAAGAGTCCTGTGAATTTTTTGTGGGCTTTATTAAGAATAAAACAACTAAAAAAATAAAGGCTCACGTAAATTTTACGATCTGATTGATCGATCGTATATTTGACAAAAATATTATGTTAAATTTAAGATTTGTTATTAACTAATTACTAAGACTAATTATGCCAACATTATTACTAAGCTAGCAGATATTTTTTGTCAATTTATTCCTAATGTAAACAAATTCTCCAAATGAAGTTTCAGAAGAACGTGCACAAAACAGTAATTGTCGCAAATATAGTAAAATTATATTACCGAAAAAATTTTTATCCCTATTATAAGAGAAGCATGTAGTAGGGATTCCTTTATTTGTAAGAACACAGGTTCACAATACAATCAACCATGATTAAAAATTGGGGTAAAAAAAATTATAAAAAAATCAAAATTAAGCATCTGTAACTGAAATCTATTTTGAATGCATGAATTTACCTAATGCAGGAAAGTAGTTTTCCTTAAAGCCAAGCGTATATATATTTTTCTCTGGAGTTTATGGGAAATTTAAAAATGTAGTTACTTTAAAACTACATAGCTCTTTTAAACTCTATAAATGATGTAAAAAAATTTCACATGAAATTTTTAATTTGTTTTTTATGTTCCACTAGCGACTTACGTTTAATAAGCTGCACATTTCGCCATTTTTTATTGCCATTTGCAATACAACTTAAAAAAATTTTTTTAAACTAATTGTTTTAAGACAATAATTTTACCAGATTGAGAATGCTAGGGCTTTTTTTTTATAACTCGTTACAAATTATAAAGTTCTTAACAGACGGCGTGAACAGTCGGCCATAACGACGACATTGTACCCAAGTAACTGTAGCCGTGACGACAATCTTGACCGTAATTGGTTGTTCGGCCAGAAAAGTCAAATTTCTTTCGAAAGTCTATGTTTAAAAAATTCATATTTAAATTTAGCGCAATATAAACACCTGATGATTTTGCGCAAAAATGGAAATATTGTCTGGATTTTTTCACAATATTTTGTTTTTTTAATAGTTTTTAGTTAAAATGTAAAAAGATATTTTCGTAAAGATGTCGCATTTTTATAATACAATATTTGTAATGCTAATTGAGACGAAACGTGCTCGGTGTCTGGTAGAAGCGCTACTCTATGTTGACATGCAATAGCCATAAGTTGACTATCAATGCTTTTTCTCTTCAGATCAGCATCTGCTTAAATTTTTATATTAAGTCTTAAGATGTTTAATTTTTAAATATTCATTGACCTGATTACTTGCGAGATTATATCAGGGGCGAATTCTCTGGGCTATGAGAACAAATATGCCAATAATAATTTATTTTGTACAGGGGCGGATTTACATAGAGATTAATAGGGCTTAAGCCCTGGGCCCCGGTGTCAAGGGCCAACAAAATTTGAATTATTATCATAAATTTTTAATACTTTTTCAAAATAATATATTTCATATATTTCATGTGTAGATATAATGAGCTTTATAATAGTCCATACTTTCTTATTTACACCAAATAACGTTTCTGCCTATTGTTTAGTGCTAGAGATAGGCATATTATTCTTATTATAACGTTCAGCATGCTCAAAAATTTTGGTTAGGATTCGCCTCTGAATTATATCAACAATTATTTACAGTGAACACCGGAGCAGGATACATTTCAGAATATACATGACACTGTAAAAACTGAATTGAGACGTAAATTGTCTCATAATTCACCTCAATTCAATTGCTGCGCAACAGACAATGTTCTTGGGATTGCGCTCCCTGATAGAATACATTTGATAACTTACGCAATATTTTACTGATGAGTGAATTTTTCGTATAAGATTGAGCCCTGTATAAGTGCTTCGTATAGTTTTTCACATGAATTCCCAGTACCAAGTTACATTTTACCGGAAACATCGTCTTTAACGTTGCAACGATAAGTTTTTCTCGCTTGTCCATATAGTATTCATGTGAAAGATTCTTTTAGTGGTTGCGATAGTTCTAGAGAAACAGAAAGTCGCCAAAAGGCAGCTTCAGATGTACCACTCAAGCTATATTGGAGAATTGTATTGGACTGTTGGTTGATTTATAGTTATAGTGTACACATGCGAGAGAAATTCAATCTTGTGACAGACTGTTTAATCGGCCGTCAATACACCTTATACAATGCAGTACGGTCAGTCAATCGTGGTCATCAAAAGCCTCCTATCTATATGAGGGACATTCGTTACGCCCCGCGAAACATTTGGAAACAGTGAGACATGAAGCTTAAATGCGAATGTCCCACCATATCGGGACGTTGGTCACGTAGTACAAAATATCGATAGTAACTTCTACTGAAAAGAGTTACGCATTAACGGAGAAGAATGTCGTAATGTTGGTAAGTTAGTATAATTAATTAATAAAAAAGTAAATTAGTTTAAAAAAGTATTGTTATTAATGGTATGTTATAGTGGAAAGTAAATCTTTACAGTTATCATAATTATATAATTTAAATGCTCACGTTACATATTTATAAGTTAAATAAGCTAAAGTAGTGTAAGGTATGCATAATAAAACTGCATACCTTACATACGACTTTTAATGAAATAAATGATTAAAAATGGATTCAGAGCTTTATGCAAATAAAGCTCTGAATCCATTTTTAATCATTTATTTCATTAAAAGTCGTGTAATTAAAATTGCTTCATTAAAAAATTTAAAAGTGAGAATTTTTTCCGTATAACAAAAAATAATTCTTTGCCATGTGGAATGATACTAAAATAAGTATTGACTATGTCATTACACTGAAATTTATGATATGTTAGCGTATAGAGTGACTAAAGATTAACTTTGTGTCTTTAAGTTAGCGACTTTAAATCATGTTGGAAACGCATAACTGAAATTTCCAGATAAAAGTTCGAACTTTAAAGTAGATGTACTGTACATTTCCAGTATAAATATTTTTATTATAACGGTAAAAAAAAATTTCCTTCTTCGCTATAATAGGCTATAGTCGCTATACCATTAATAACAATACATTTTTTAACTAACTTTTTTTTATTAATTAACGACACTAACTTACCAATTTTACTACGTTCTTTATTAACGTGTAACTCTTGAGTAGAAGTTAACTTTTCGGAGTTTTAGATACTTTATACATTTTGTTTTCAATAACAAAGTAACTTTATTCACTAATTATCAGTTTGCTGTATACAGTAGCGTAGCGTAGTGGGGGCGGCAGGGGCGGCCCGTCCCGGGCGGCACTTTTAGGGGGCAGCAAAATTTTACAATAAATAATAATATCTTGTAAAAATTTGAACCATTTCATTTCATATTTTTGTCGCCTCTACGATTCGGACTGATTGAAATGAGCACGGAATTTTTCATTACTTATTCTGTGACGAAACTGAACTTTAGTCTTTTAATTTAAATTGAGATACCTAAATAAGGGGGCGGCGAAATTTTCTTCCGCCCCGGGCAGCTGACATCCACGCTACGCCACTGGCTGTATAGAACTAAGGTGACTGTTTTATCATATTTATGATAAAATGGTCACCTTAATTAATATATTAATAGGTTTGTGGCGTATTAATAGCCAATGAAAAATTAACATAGTCATTCAAACAGGAAGCAAATTATACTACAGTTAATAATGTATCATTTATCTTATCTTTATATAGCCACTTTATGTGTATATATAACAAAATAATATAAAAGTAGCTTCTACTCCCGTTTATTTTCTTCGAATAATACCCCGGATATAAATACATATATATAGTCTACAGTATTTGCATCCGGGACAGACACTAGACTTTTTGTTGACTTTGCCACATCAATTCATTAATCTTTTTGAGCCTGTAGCTTATACAATTATCAAAAATACTAATAATAAAATCCCAATTTACAACCACAATACTTAATTGTAAGTAAACAATAAAAATAAAATTGTCTTTATCCTCCTTTTCTCTCAGAATATTCCTAAATTCAGAGTAACGCTTCAATAAGTAAATGATTTATGAGTAAAAATGTCAGTACGAGAGGATTAATTTCGTTCATACTCCATTGCTGATAATTTTTGGCGTAATAAGATTGTGACATATAAGAAGATCTAAAACTGATAAGATAATTAAATATAAATAGCTTATGTTTGTTTTTTAATTGCTTTCCTTATGAGATTAGAAGTGCCACACAGAACTACACTAGTGTAGCTGTACAAAAGTAATTTGTTGAAGCAAATATAGTGATAAGATTTTATTTACACATGCTAGTATCTCCTCATTGTTTCAAAATTTAAAACAAAATAATGATTATTTTAAAAAATTATCTTTGCACCGTAACGATACGACACGCATGCAACCACGTAGTAACGCCATATGAAAATAAAAAACCGAAATAAATAAAATTTTAATTATATAAGTTTAAAAAGTATCTTTTGCGTTTTTTTATTGCTTAGATTAAATTTATCTAATAATAATCAAACGTTTTCAGCATTAGCGTGCATACTCTATGCATACTTTTATATATTAAACTAATAAGAATTGATTGCTTGTAATTTATAATGTTTACGTGGATAAAAACTATAATTTACTGTCGCATTTTCTATAATCCTCTTCCCAAAAATTTGAACTCAAATTTTCTAAATTTTTAAGCAGATTTTCTCGCATAAAATATTTAACGAGATAATATAAATCTATTTTGTAATTTTGTAGGTAACAGGAACTTTGTATAAACAAACATTATGCATCTTACGAGCATTGAACTCAAAAGAAAAAAAAATACACGAAGAAAACTGCCGACGATTCCTTTGTAATAGGTCAACATTGGCGATTGCGCTTTTAATAAATGTCACTAATATTTTTATTTATAAATTAACACGAGTAAAAAATTATATTTCCTTACATATATATAATATTTTTATAAAAGAATAAGTACAGTTTGTTTTATTTTTTTTAAATAAAATTATATTTAAGGTGACCTATAGCTATTAGGAAAGGTGCGGCGTCGCAGACGAGAACGGAACTACGTCATCGTTTGGGACGACTGTAGCGACACGCAGTAACTTCCTTTGATGCCAAAGACGCTTTTTACAGTAGTAAAATATTAATTTAACTTGATTTTTCGAAAGGTAATCGTAAACCGAGTTAAGTCTGAATAATATTTAAGCATGAAAATGGGCGAAGAATCACCTATTACGGCACTCGTGCTACCGATATTAGTTCGTCCGATACTGGACAAGGTAAAGAATAACATATGTAATTTTTTTTTTATATATAGGGGAAAATTAATAATAATTCGATAAATTTATATTAAAAATGCAAACTTTAATGTTTTTAAATTACAAAACTAAATGTAATTAGCATTTCAGTTGTATACTTAATTATATTTTTATATAATTAGGTGTAATTAATTACAATCAATTTTATGGATTCATTCTGGTGGGAATATATCTTATCTTGTACTTAAATAAACATAGATAAAGCTCATTAATGGTTTCACTATACAAGTCTGACCGTAACATTTACAGTTGAACCGGGGACCCTAACTTGACTATAATGTGGACTTTTCGTAAACTTATATGTAAGAACAGAAATTAATCACCATGGTGTGTTATCCTATGGACAAAAAAGGACAGTTACTCAGGCCTTTAATCGTACCTCCCCAAGAAAAATATTTTAAGTTGACGTGCTGCACGGGGCTTTCTAATTAAAATTTGCCTGGGTCTCGTAAATGTGCCATTGATTAATTGCCAATAATTTCTATCTATTAAACTATATTCCTTTCAAAATGTATTTTAGGCACTTAGGCCACTCTTCGGTTGGAGTGTACTTTATATTATACATTATAAAAATGAGAAGAGATTACATTTATATTAACTCGCCATAAATGGATGGAAATTACTTGGATTAGGAAGAAGCAGTTTTATTATAATTATTTATTATTTCTTGCATTTACAGATATATTTAAAATTTCAAATAGTAAATATCATTAAGGGTAATTGCTTCAAAATATCTGACTTTAAATTTGACTTTTGTTAAGAGTGATTACTGTATATATATATACATTTTGTCTTATAAGATGCACCATTATGTTGAATATGTTGTATTTTTCATTAAATGTTTTGAGGAAAAATAATCTTCACAATATAAGATGAAAATTAGGATGAGTCTTATAGGGCTTGTCCTAATTTTCGGATAAATTTTAGGTACAAAAAAGTGTCTTATAAGGCAAAGAATATAGTAAATATAAGATATTAGAAAAATTATGTTATATGTAAGACATGAGTGATCTAAACAACAAATTAGAAAAATGAGTAATGAATTTAATTGAAATGTAAAATTCATAATGACAGGATTAAAGTAAATTATTTAAATCTTGATTAATGATTGTCTTAAATTTTTTGAGAGAGGATTAAAGTTTATTTTAATTGATTCTGTTGAAAATTTCCATTATCATCTAATATGTCTTTTTATATGTCCTAAAAAAATTGTTTGTGAAATTGAGATACAAGAAATATTCAAAATATATAAACTATCTTTATTCTCATTTTCTGACATTACACGAATAATTTAAATAGAGCTTTATTGATATATTTTATTCTATTGTACTGAATAAATTAAGGATTTAAAAAAAAAGAAAAACATTTAAAGTTTTTTTTAAATAAAGTTGTTTAATTTACTTAATAACTTAATTAAATTAAGTTATTAAGTAAATTTAATTAATAATTAACTTGTTTAATTGTATTTAAAATTTTATTATAATTTATTTAAAAAGTAGTGTAAACAAATAAAATTAAAATTTATAATTACACATTTTTACAATCATGCAAAGGTTTTAGCATTGAAATATCACAAGCATTATGAGATAATGGAAATGAGTTTTGTCAAGACTAAACCTGTTATATTGTATGATGAATCTTATAATAATAATAATCGCAAAGCAAAGGTTAGGGGTCGAAAGCTAAAATTTGGTATACAGTTAGGATATGTCATGAGAACATACACTAAGAAGGGATTTTTCGAAATTTCCACTGCGGGGGAAGAGAGAGGGTTAAGAATTACCCTGAAGAACTCTGCTTCTACTGTACTATTTTAAATGTCTTTTTTGCATTTATGCAGAAAATTGAACATGTTTTTAGACCCTTCTAAAAATTCTCAACAATATTTAGTGTTCCATCGTATATAAAGTTGACACGGGGAGCACATGTGTGTAAGTTTGCTTTATTCAAACTCTTTATTCAAATGTTTGATTTTTTGTTCGAATTTATATTTATGAATGATTCAATTAAATATAAATAGCTTA